>NW_005871774.1:122947-177274 GCF_000147115.1 Myotis lucifugus | reverse complement strand
GCCGGCCAGCAGCTCGGGTTTGGCAACCCAGCTTTAGCACTCGGCCACGGGGTCTTCGGGCAGACGGCCTTCGGGCAGGCCCCGCCTTCGGGCAGTCGACAAGCAGCCCCGCCAGCAGCTTCTCCTTCAGTCAGCCTGGCTCAGCTCCGGGTCCGCCTTTGGGCAGTCCGCGTCCTCCCCTTCCACGTCCACCAGCGGGAACGTCTTTGGTGCCTCTTCGAGCGCCAGTAGCTCCATCTCTTTCTCTTTCGGCCAGTCTTCTGCCAACACCGGCGCGGGGGTGTTCGGCCAGAGCACCCCGCCTGCGTTTGGGCAGAGCCCAGGCTTTGGACAAGGAAGCTCTGTGTTTGGTAGCACCTCGGCCACCACCACGACAGCATCATCCTCTGGGTTTAGCTTTTGTCAAGCGTCAGGTAAGAATATATGGAAGATTTTTATCTTATTCTCTTCTGTAGTATTTGAAACATTTGCAACAAACCAGTACTGCCTTTGTAATTAAAGGGAAAACCAAAAAAAAACTGAAGTCCAGAAGGGAGTGAGGGTGCTGTTGTCTAGGGAACGCCTTTGGCCCAGTCACTGTCGGTCCAGTTCTGCTTCTCAGCAAGTTCTCTCCTATCCTAGCCACCAGGGTGCCAATTTCATGGGTAAAAAAAAAAAGCTTAAGGTCAGCAAGTAATGAGTGACTCAGAAATAGGAAATTTTTAAGTCAGAGGCACTTTGGAGGTCATTATGCCCAAACTGTCAGGCGGTAGACAGACCGATCCCTGCAGTGAGTGCTTGCAGACCAACACTGCACCGCTCCTCCCAGGCCACGCCCTGCCAGCCGGCTGCTTCCTCCACTCAGTCTTCCCACCAGAGGGCAGATACTGACATTTGAAAAGTTTGGTCTTTTCTGTTTTCAAAGTTGTAATTTTTTTAAAAAACCCAAATCTTAAAATATTTAAAAGTAAAACATAATTCTCTCTATTGCTTATCTAATTTTAGCAGCTCCTTTTACTTCTAAAAGTTAGTAATAGGCAGACCAATTTGAAAATCTTTTCCTAAGCTTCTGATAGTTATCTTATGAAAGGCAGTTCTTCCTGGAGTAGGCTCTGGGGGGGAACAAGGATTGTTGATTTCTTGGTGGGCAGGAACTGCTAACTCATTCCTTTGGTGATAATTTATTTGAAAATGGTTCCTAGTTTTTTAGAAAGGAAATCTTTTCTTGTCTTTCTTCAACAAATGTCTGTTGATCTCCCACTACATTTGGCTACAAGGACACATTGTGAAAGACAGTTTTAAAACCCACCTGATGGCCTGTGGAGAGGCCAGGTGGCCGATGGGAGTGATGGGAAATGTGATAATGTGGCCTAGAGATGGGCAGGGAAGAGGCCCTGTGAGTCTCAGAGGGAGTCGGTGTTTAACACTATCTCTGGTGCATCCTTTGTTCAGTCAACACTTGAGAGTCCCTCATACACACTATGATCAAACTACCTCATCATGATCACAAACCTCTGAAGAATCTTCTTTCACACAGTAGCTACGGATTGGTCCCTGGGCAGTCCCTCCACCCCGGGCAGGAAGGGAGACTGCCTGAGCTCCCCGCCTCGACCAAGGACAGAAATGAGAATGGAACTCCTGTACTCTATTCCTTACAGGGCGCCTGTGATAACATAGAGCGCTGCCTGGTCTTCCCAGTCCCTGCTCAGCCCAGCCCCCAACCATGTTGTGCCACTCCGCAGAAAGATAAACTGCCCGGGATGGATCTGGTCTTTGAGGTTGGAGGAAACCAGGGAGCAGAAATGTTCATCACGTTCAGTCATTGGGAAGACTTGTTGGTAGTGAAGTCTAGGGAACAGCTGCTCTGAGGGTACCTTCTTGGTGCCTACCCCCTGGGGTTCAGTAGAAGGCAGGATTCAGCCCTTGAGAGTTTGGAATTTATACTATTGTAAAGTGTTAGCAATGCAAAACGATCCTTATTTACAAATCAGTTTCTTCATTTCCTAGATAGGAAGCCAGATTTTATTCATGGGTTGATTTATTGTTGGTTATCTTAGCATACCTAAAAGCCATTCTAAAAAACAAAACAAAACACCACTTGGATGTTGTAAAAGACTTCCAATTTAAACTTTTGTTTTCTTTTTCTTTTGCAGGTTTTGGGTCCAGTAATGCTGGTTCTTTGTTTGGTCAAGCAGCCAATACTAGTGGGACAGTGTTTGGCCAGGTAAATATGTATGTTCACCCCTTTCATGTCAGCTACACCCACCCCGTCCTCGTCCGTCCCTGCATGTACTTTAGTCAGTTTGTGTTGCCCACCTAACCCCAGGAAGCAGCCTGTGTGCTTCTCAAGCCCCGCCTTCTTAGCTCACTTAGGGACACAGAAGTCTCAGCCTCTGATTCAAGAGAATCACCACAGTTTTCATCCTTCTTTGAAAGCACATTGCCTGATTTCCATCCATCTTCCACCTGCTCTGTTAGGCCAGGGGTTGGCAAACGAGGGCCATGGATTAAACCCGCTCCTTGGCCTTGATTTTTGTTTTTTTGTGTGTATTTTTTAAGGTCATTGACCTAAGAACAGTTGTTACCTTTTCAAATGGTTACTTAAACAGAAAGAAGGAAAACAGGCTCCTTTTGGTGACCTAAGCTATTTCAGTGTGTACAGCTAGTGGTTATCTGTGCTGGGCTTTATACAATTGACTCCTGTGGTCATTAGTACTTCTGAAGGCACATGCTGTGACTGTCCTCACAGGACAGGTGAGGACACTGAGGACCCAGCGAGGCTGCTGCTTTTAGATCACTGCACCCGCATCAGGAGGCCTTCTGAGGAAAGGCACTCGGACCGATTGGAAATGACTGTGACTTTCTGAAGGGGGTTGTATTATCCATAGTTCATCAAGTGGTAGGCACATTCTTTGTTTTTGTACATCTTCAGTAAGAGATTTTCTGTATCGTCTTCTTCCTTTGAAGACGGAGTCCTGGCTCCAGTCAGGGATCCTTGGCAGAGAGAAGTGAAACCTCTAAGCTCCGGTTTCTGGTGATGGCGGTTAGAGCATTCAAATCACGCTCCCACGGAAAACAGCTAAAATACTGGGTGAAACCACAGTTTTTAAAGCACTAATAAGCTGACAGGGTGTTTTGCCACGTTGAAAGAAAAAGGGCACCTCTGGAAGTGAGTGGAGCACAGAACCCAGTTTTGCCCTGAGAGCATTTACTACTATAATTTGAATTTCCTATTTTAGTAACTGGGAAGGCTACAGGAGCAGAAATCACTAACCAAGCTCTGCACAAAGTGAAAGGCCTCAGCAAGAGGGTGGCCTGGCGTGGTCCTGGGAGGGTGGTGTCTGCAGGTGCATGGCAGAGCAGCAGACACTGAAGAAAAGTAACTTTACTCTCGGCCTCAAATCATTAAATTTATTAAAGCACAGTTAGCATACAGTATTATATTAGTTTCATAGTGATTCAGCGTTTGTCTATCTTACAATGTGCTCACCACACTGAGTCTAGAAACCATCTGTTACCACATAAACTTGTCACACTATTATTAGTTATATTCTCCTCATATCAAATAACTTCTAAGGACACTGATTTCCATGCCTAAATTAGTCATAAAGGGAAGCAAGGAATTATGATCAAGAATAAACGTCAGACATACATTTGCAAAGACTTCCTAGACTGTAAAACAGCTGTGTTTTACATGTTTAAAAGAAATGCAAGACAAACTTGAAAGTACCAATAAAGAATAGGAAATTGCAAGAAGTGTCATAGCAGCTTTGAAAAAGAACCAAATAGAACTTACAGAAAAATAGAACAAGTAAAATTTAATACCAACAGATTAGACCCAGGTGAAGAGAACAGTCATATACTAGACCAGGGGTCAGCAAACTTCTGTGAAGCACCAGGTAGTAAACATTTAGACTTCGAGGGCATGATATGTTTTCGTAAAGCTTCATTTACAAAAACACAACAGATTGGATTTGGCCTGTGGACTATAGTTGACTGACCCTTGAACTAGAAGGTAAGTCAGATTAAGTTATCTGGTCTGCTTCATGAAGAACAAAGAAAAATGGAAGATGCAAAAGAAAGTAAAAATCCTAAAAGAGGAAATCCAAAATACATTTAATCTGAAGGAAGAGAAAAAAAATACATGGTGATATTAGAAGAGAAAAAGACAGAAATTTGAAAACAGTAAGTCACAGATTCAGAAGTCAGACAAATGCCAACCAGAATGTATAAAAGAAAATTGATTCCAAGATCTATCATAGTTAAGCTGCAGAATTACGGAAATGTTAAAAATACTCAGAGACAAAAAGACAGGTTACTTTCAAAGGAGTTGGACTGACAGCTCACTTCTCGGCCGTGACAAAGCCAGAGACAGTCTACCTAGCAAAAAATATCTTTATAGGATGTCATGGAATCAAAGCATTTTTTCAGACAGATACTGAGAGAATCTATGCCTAGAAGGCTTCAAGGAAATTCTAAAGAAAATTAGGCAGAAGGAAAATCTGACCTCATTAAAATGACAACTTTCTTAATTTTAGTGTAAAACAAGCCATGAACCGGGAAAATTGTAGCGTATAGGACCAAAAGAATAATTGTGTTCAGAACATATAAACAGTACAAATCAAAAAGAAAAGACAACTATACCGCCACCAACATGGCTAAAATGGACAGGGCTGACAATACCAGTGTTGGTGAAGGCGGAGAATGACCAGGAGCACCCACGTGTTGCTAACATGGGGTAAATTACCCTTTGAAAACCGTCTGGTAGTATCAAGATTAGATACACAAAATCCCTGTTGGACCAGCAAATCCACTTCTAGGCGTGGAGCCGATGGGAATGAGTGCCTTTGTTCAGAGCATGTGGTTAGAATGTTCATAGTGTATTCATAAATGCTACACATAGGAAACAGCCCCCGTGCTTCTTGCTGGAGAATGGGTAGAGCCACTGTGGTGTGTTCATACTGTGGAGGCTGGAGAGCAGTAAAGACAAGTAGCGCTCCTGTACGAAAAAAAGTGGGTGCAGAAGCCGGACTCGAGAGCACATGCTGTTGGTACCCAGAGGCACTGAGGGCAGGGACTCCGCAATGGCCAGAAGGCAAAAACCACCCAAGTGTCCATCAACAGATGACTGGATAAACAATAAGACGATGCATAGACAATGGAATATTACTCAACCTCCAAAAAGAATGCAGGTCTGATTCATATTACATGTGGTAGACCTTGTCTGCGTGATGGTAATTAAAATAAGCCCCTTCTAAAAGAACAAATGTTATAGGATTTGACTTATATGACATATTTAGGATCAGTTAATTAAAAAGTAATCACTTAAAATGACTACATAAATAGAGAATTATTGTTAGGAGTATAGAATTTGTTTGAGGTGATGAAAAATTTCTAGAAATGGATAGTGGTGATGGTTGCACAACACTGATTGTACTTAGTGCCAATGAGTTGTACTCTTAAAGTGGTAAGTTTTATAATATCTGTGTTTACCACAATAAAAAATAAACATAAAGGAGCTAAAAAATTATTTTCAAAACAGAAAAAGAATAGGTAAATTCATAGAACCAGAAATTAGACTAGAGATTACCAATGGCCAGGGGAGGAGGGAGTAGGGGAGTTACTACTTAATGGTTACAGAATTATGGTTGTGGTGATGAGAAAATGTTGGAAATAAGTCATGGTGATGGTTGTACAGCATTGTGACTAATTAATGCCACTGAGTTGTATACTTTAACATGGTTAAAATGGCAAGTTTTATGTTACATATATTTTTTGTCAAAACCATCGAATTATGTACTTTAAATCAGTGAGTTCTGAGGTATATGAATTATATCCCAATAAAATTATTTTGTTTTAAAGAAACAAATTAGGGTCTGAAAGATGTGCAGGGACAACAGTAATTTTTTGAGTAAAATCTCCCTGTCCACCCTCCCCCACTTATGCTGAGAAAAAGGAAGTCAGGGTAGGACTGAAAAAGGAAAGAACTTACAGCCTTGTACTCTCCTATGCCTGGAACTGTTGAGCCCAAAATGCTGCAGCCCAGCTGCCTCCTGGCCCCAGGCTCAACGCAGAATAAGACCCAGAGCCTAAGCCCTGAGCCAAGACAGGGGCTTAGTGAGTCCGAATGATTGCCTCCTCACATGAGGGTACAGATGAAAAGGAGGGCTCCCTCTCTCCAGAAAAAGCATGAGGTGTTCTTCAGTCACCACACACTGTGTCTTTTATGTACAAGATCAGTGTACCGCCCCCTCCCCCAAATAACTGTAACTTATGAAGTAGCAAAAACAAAAAGGGAGTCATATTTTGGAAATAGCAAGAAATAAACTATCGATGACCCAGACAATTGGGACTATCAGGCAAAGACTTTAAAACAGCTATTGTACTCCAGATTTACAAGAAAATAAAGGGATGTTTGATTAGGAATCTCAGCAAAGGGGATAGAAAGCAGTGGTCTGTATCTGAAGTTGACATCTAGTACCTGAAATACGTGATTAGGCAGGTTAACAGCAGAGTGACTACCACAGAAGAACAGGGCATTTGAAGACATGTCAACAGAAATTATCTAGCATGAAGCTCAGAGAGACTGGGGGAAAAAAAAAAGAACATAGAGGCAACAGTATCAGGCAGTCCAGTGTGTCTGTAATCAGAGTCCCAGAGAAGAGAAGACAGAATAGGACAGAAAAAAAATATTTGAAGAAACTATGGCCAATCTTTTCCAAATTTGTTGAAAAATAGGAATCCACAAATCTAAGAAACTGCGAATCCCAAACAGAATAAATACCAGAAAACCACACCTAGACACATCATAGTTAAGCGTCTGAAAAACAATTTTTAAATTTGAAAGCAGCTAAAGAAAAAGAGGACATATAGGGAAACAATGGATCGTGTGGCTTTGACGAGATACGAAATGTATGACAACCGTAGCAGCAGTGCCTTTGCGACCTCGGAGTAGGCCAGTGGCTCTCCAGCAGCACCAGCTCGCCCCCAGGGGAATTTCACAAGCACAGTGTCTGGGCATGTTTGGTGCTCATGAGTGGGGGAGTCTCCTGGCATCTAGCGATGCTGCTCAACACCCCACAGCCTCCAGAACAAGGAATTACCCAGCCCAGATGTCAGCAGCGCCATGTGAGAAGCCATGGGTAGACAAAAATTTCTTAGATCACAGAACACACTAACCATAAAAGAAGAAAATGGAAAAACTGGACTTCAATAAAATTACAAACTAATGCTCATCAAAAGACTTGCCATAAAAAGGAAAAGGCAGGGCATAGACAGGAAGAAAATATAGTAGGTTTACAGTTTTCCATACGGAAAATAATACACTAATTAATAAATAATACAAGAATAAACTTTCACGTACTCACAACTGTAAAATTACTTTTGCCCCACCCATGTGTAAAGAACTATAAGTCAAAAATAAAAAAGACAGCCCAGTTTTAAAAATAAACAAAATACTTGGACAGATACTTTACAAAAGAGGGTATGTGAGTGGCCCATAAGCACATGAACACTAGCTCAGCATTGTTAGTCATCAGAGAAATGCAAATTAAAACCAAGTGGGACACTCCCTCACACCCGCTAGAATGATTGAAATTTAAGAACAAACAATCGCATGTGGAAGAGCGCTAGAGCAGCTAGCTCTCCGAGTGCATTGCTGTGGGAGTGTGAAACCGCGTGGTCACTGGAGAGTCATCTGGCAGGTCCTTCATAAGTTAAATGTACACTGGTGTTATGGTTTAGCCATCCAGTCCTAGGTATTTACCCAAAAGGAAAGAAAATACATGTTCACAAGAAGGCTTGTATAAGAATGTCCATCCGTGGCAGCTTTGTTTATGATGATGGCCCACACCTTGAGACAGCCCAGCTGTCCTCCCCCGGAGGCAGCAGCACTGCGTCCTCACCGGAGCGCTCAGCTGCAGAGCGGGGAGGACTATGCGTGCGGCAGCGTGGGTGAACCTCAGGAGAATATGCTGATTCCAGCCAGGTCAGCTGGGCAAGAAGAGGACCTCACAGGCATCCAGACTGGAAAGGCAGCAGGAGAGCCATGGCAGATCATTCGCTGGGGAAATCCTAAGGAATCCAGTGCAAAACTATTCGGACTAATAAGTGGGCTCAGTGAGCGTGTAGGACACAAGATCAATATATAAAAATCAGTTATTTTCCATATACTTGCATAGGACCATCTAAAAATTAAGAAAATTCCATTTCCAATAGCATCAAAAATTAAAATATTTAAAAATAAATTCAACAAAAGAAGTGCAAAACCTATTCTGAATATTATAAAACGTTGTTTAAAGGCATTCACAATGATATAAGTAAATGGAAGAACATCCCGTGATCGTGGATCAGAAGAGTTAATATTGTTGCAGTGACAGTGCTTAGCGAGTAGATAGAACCACAGCTGGCCGGATTACCAGTCACCAGGAATTCCGTGTAAGACAGACCCAGGTGCCTGTTTCATAGAGGAATTCGGCCTTTATTTATTAACACTTTAATTTCAGGTTGTTTCAAAGACTGCGAAAAGAATAAAGCAGGGCAGCGAATCAGGAAAGACGGTTTGGAAATGTCTTCTTGAAGAATTCTCATGAATGTCTCTTACATTTGTTTCTTCGAATTAGAATCAAATCATGTCCACACATTGAGATTGGTTTATAGGTCTCGTAAGTCTCTTTCCCTTTGATTTTTCCTCATAATTCAGTGGTTGACGAAGCAGGTCTGTGTCCTCGAGTCCCCTGTGGTCTGGTTGCTGCTCTTCCCCAAGCAGAGCCTCCAGCCCCTGCTCCTCTGCCTCTGCTGCGGCCTGTGGAGTGGTGCTGGGTCTGGGGCCTGATGAGATTCAGGTTGGATTCTTTTCGCATTTGAGGCTGGATCTTGAACACTAACTCTCTACTTCATGATATAAAGGAATTGTTCGTTTTTTAGACATGATGGTATTATGGTTATGGTTTATGTTTTACAGATTTATGTAGGAAAATCAGTAGATGAAATGATACCGGGTTTTCTTCATACTAATGAAGGATGAGGGGAAGTAAAAGGAGGTATAGGGAAAACTCAGGTGGCTCTGAGTTCATTGTTGAAGCTGGGCGATGGGTATATGGAGGGTTCAGTATACTCTTCTGTCTGATTTTTGTATGTGTTTGAGAGTTTCCATAATTTAAAGTTTTAAAAGAAATTATTTTTAGCAATTAAAATGCATTGGATTCTCTCTAACCCAATTATGAGGATGTAATAACTGTCCATTCACTCGAAATGCCAAGGGAATGAATGAGCTAGGAAGAGTAGTTTATTGCCCTTATTTCGTAAGGGGGCCTTGTGCACCACTCCACCTGCTTGGGAGGGGCCCTGCAAGGTTCCTGAGACAAGCAACCCAGTTCTAAAAGCCCATCGTATTCTACATTATCAGCCAAGGGGGTCATCTCACACTTAGCTCTAATATTAATGGTCCCTCAGATCTGGCACTGGTCCTTCTAGAACCAATTTCCAGACAGAAATGAAGTGCGGTGCCTGACACAGCTTTGAGTCAGCGCACCCTAAGTTAGTGTCCTCGCGTGCAGGATCTGCGCACTTGGACAGAATTCAGCTGTGGTCGTCATTTCAACAATGGAGCTAATTTAAGCCTGTCCCTGCAGCACTGGGAAAGTCATTATGAAATACAAGTGCTCAAACTGAGAAAAGACAGCGTAGTCACTGAGCAGCAGTTGCTGATGAGTTCTGCCAAACATGAGAGGAATCGAAATAAGGTGCCAGGATAGCCTAGAAATGTTTCCACACCTTTTCACATGGGGGAACGCTCGGGGGTGGTGTTCCTGCCTCTGGCATCGTGTCAGCAGAGACCGCAGGCAGCAGGGCAGAGACCTTTAAAGTTCCCACCCAGCGTGGCTCAGTGGTTGAGTGTCGACCTATGAACCAAGAGGTTATAGTTTGATTCCCGGTCAGGGCACATGCCCACGTTGTGAGCTCCATCCCCAGTGCGGGGCCTGCAGGAGGCAGCCGATCAGTGATTCTCTCTGATCATTGATGTTTTTGTCTCTCTCTCCCTCTTCCTTCCTCTCTCTGAAATCAACCAGTAAATATAGAGAGAAAAATTAAAGTTCCCACCCACCGTAAGTCATGTTTTCAGGGGCCCGCGAGTGTGGACCAGCTGAGCACTTGATGTGCAGGAAGGCCCTGTGCCAGAGCCCAGCTTCTCTGTGGTGGCGAGAGCATCCGCACCAGAACTAATCAGACCTCGGCTGCTTTTCCGTTCATGCCAGCTGTGAGCGCCTCCTGTCCGCGGATGTGGCCTGCCGCTCGGTGACCTCTCACCCTGCCTGCTTCCTGCCCCTTTTGTTTTTCAGCAGTCGCCGTCCTCCAGTGGCAGCGTGTTCGGGTCTGGCAGCGCTGGAAGAGGGGGAGGTTTCTTCAGTGGCCTCGGAGGGAAACCCAGCCAGGACGCAGCCAACAAAAACCCATTCAGCTCGGCCAGCGGGGGCTTCGGATCCACAGCCGCCCCAAGTAAGTGGAGAAAGTTCTCCCAACCCCACCACCCCAAATGCCAGTGCCATCCTCCTGGTGTTATCAATGCTTCGCTGACAAGTATAGGACGGAAAGGTCTAGAAGGGCCTTTTAAAATACCTTACCCCCATGGCTTCTTGGCCTTTTACCTAAGATCAAGTGTAAAATATCTACCCCAAGGCAGTGTGATCTGTTGGATTTTGGTGTTTATTTTTAGTTTTTTAATGACATGTCCTATATAATCATGGAAAGACATCAGAGCTGCAGGGAGAGGGTTGAATTGAATTAGATTGAAATGACTTGGGATGGATGCGGGCAGACAGGCCTAAGTGCGAGCGGCCGAGCACGCTGGGTGTGCTGGGGGCGGGCACGTCTGGGTCTTCATTTGTGTCACACTCTGAATTGACTCTCAATCCAGCTGCTGTCAGAAGTGTCGCCCGACAGTGGAAGCCTTCGTTGCTTCTTTGTCTTATTTCAAGTGAAGCCGCATCTTTCTGCTGGCACTTCCTTCTCCAGCTCATTGTTAAAGCACTTTATTGATCTGTCTCTTCATGGTTGGAAATGAAAGAAATTTATTTGTTTAAATCTCCATCCTGCTGCTGATGGGGCTGAGAGGGGAGGTTGGGAACCTGTCCTCTTTGTCTTAGCTTCGCTCATGCAATATGCCATACAGAAGGCTCCTCTGTGAACCGAGAGCGCATGCCCCATGGACAGAACAGATACTTCCTCAGTGCCTTCAGCTCCTGTAGCTAAAACAAAACTCCCGAGTCCCGTGGAGTCCCAGATCTGTTATTTTGAGGTCGCTGTCCGACTGGTAGTATAAAAAGAGAGATCATGGTCAAGCGACACGTACCGTACCTTTTCATCTGTGACATTATGTCATTGGAGGTTTGGTTCTGCAGCCTGCAGTCTGCCAGGAAGAATTTAGAATCCTAGAATGAAGAGCTTTTAGAAATCGAGTCTAGTAGCTTTCAAAAACTGATTCTGCAGATGAACTCGTACACAGAATCCTGACTTGCAAGACAGATGAAACTAGCTTGCTCAGAAGTGGTGGTTGGAACCAGAGCCACACGCGGGTGTTCCCCCTTCCCCAGCTGTCACAGAGCTCAGGGCTCCCTGCACAGACTGAAAGCATGGTCCTTGCACGGCACTCTCCCTTTCCCAATCAGAACAAGCTCAGAGTGGCTCAGTGATTTCTTTGTTTTGGGTTTTGTTTTTTAAATATATTTTCATTGATTTCAGAGAGGAAGGGAGAGGGTGACAGAAACATCAATGATGAGAGAGAATCATTGATTGGCTGCCTCCTGTACACTCCCCACTGGGGATCAAGCCCTCAGCCTGGGCATGTGCCCTGACCAGGAATTGAACCGTGACCTCCTGGTTCATAGGTCGACACTCAAGCACTGAGCCACACCTGCCGGGGGTTTTTTGGTCACAAAGCCAGAAAGTGGCAGGTCTGGAATTCAGCTACATCTTACACAACGTGCCAGACAGCCTCTGGCACAGAACAGGCCCTTGGTAACATGCTGGTTAGAAATGTGGCTTTACCCTGTAGGTAGGTTATCTCCTGTGGGATTGTGTTACTAGCCTATTGCGTTAAAATGTAGGCTGGTCATATCCTTGTAAAAATTCCTTTCCTTCTGGCTGATTCATCTCTTAATGCCACAGCTCTTACCTGTCAAAGGATTGCCTTCTCCCTGGGGGCTGGGCCGGCTCAGGAGAGCCCGCTGTGCAACCTCTCGCAGCTCCACGCTCGGCGACAGCAGGGAGTGTTTGTTTACAGTGCAGACTGGACGGTGGCTCCCCCAGCCTGTTGTTCACTGGCACGCCTTGTTTCTAATTCGGTAATTCTGGTTTAAAATAAGCGCATCTATTCTTGGCACCAGACACCTGCTGGTCTTCAGCTCCTGACCGTGGGCAGGTGTTACCCAGCAGCTTACTTGTGTGCCTCAGGGAAGTGTAAGTGCATCTGACAGGGTACAGGAACGACTTAACTTTTTTTTGCTTTTAAAAACTAAGTGTGGGATTGGATGGGGATAGGGACAGGAGCCTCTGTCGCCCCGAGGACCAAGTACAGGATAAGAGGCCCCAGAACTAAGGAAGCTGCTGCAGATCGCCTGGGCGACTGCAACACTAGACACTTCTGAGCACCACTTCCTCCCTGGGCCGTGGACGGCGGTCCAGGCTCTCCCTGCCTCTCAGACAGCCCTTTCCCTTTCCTTCGGTCTCTCTGTCATTGTGGGGTGTGTTCCCCATCGTCCTAGGTATTACAGTAGCCTCCAAACGCCCCTGCTTCCAGTCTCCCCCACTGGGGTCTGGAAATCCTTACCAGAGAGAGTGGCTTAAGATTCCGCTCTTATTTTGCCACGATCCCTACTCAAACCCTTTGGCAGCATCCCGCCGACAATAGTATAAAACCCAGCTCCTTCGGCTGAACTGCAGGGCTCCTTGAGCTGGCTCCAACATGCTTTTCTTTTTTCTTAAAAAAAAAAAAAAAAAATTAAGTGATTTTTTTTGAGAGAGAGAGATTTGTTGTTCCACTTATTCCTGCATTCATTGGTTGCTTCTTGTATGTGCCCTGACGGGGGATCAAACCCATAACCGTGGGATATCAGGATGACGCTCTAATTAACTGAGCTCTCCGGCCAGAGCCCCAACATAGTATTCTGACTTCGATTCAGTTCCCCCAACACATTCTCCCTGCTACTCCCTCCACGCACCTGAACCTGCCCGTCCTTTAAGGGTGAATGTAAGTCCCTTCCTGTGGGCAGCGTGGCCTCAGGGTCACAGGGGCCCGCAGTGCCTCTCCCTGTCGGAATCCTGGGGCCCTCGTGTTCTGTTCCTTGACGAGACATGGAGCAGAAGGGAAGTGACCTTTATTGATCACCTGCTGGGTCTCTGGTCTGGTCACTTCTTACAACAGGACTTTTAGATGTGGCCGTCTCCATTTTGGATGCGGACTTAGGGAGTAACAGTGGCAGAGCCAGAGTTCAGTCTAGATGTGTTTCCAGGGCTCTCCTCCATCACGTTGCCTCCTGGGCTCTGGCTGGCCTGGCAGTGTGACGTCAGCCCTCCCAGGTGTGCTCGTTGCTCCTGGCATCACACATTCCCCTGCAGACACAGTATCTGAGCACACATCGAGCTTCCAGCAGTTCCCTGTGTGACATCAGGGTCAGCCCTCAGGAGAGACCGGAATGCGCGATGACTGAGAAAGATGAGCTGTGAGCACCGCGTGCCGAGGCCCCGCTCTGTACAGGCTTCTTCCTGTCTTCCCCAGAGACAGGACCAGGGCACGCTGAACCCTGGGGTCATTTCCATCCACCCACGTGGCTTGTTGCCTGTGAGGACCGACTGCCTCCCGAGTATGTCTGAGGACATGGATGGCGCCGTCCTCAGCACCTTTCTTTCTGTCCAGGGGCCTGGGAGGCTCCTGTGAGGATGAAGAAGCTGATGAGAATCTGTTGGGCGCACAAGGCTCCCTGCACACCTGTCTCTGAAGAAAACATCCTGAAAAGTGTCCTGGGCAGGTGCTTCTCCAGTCCCTTTCTCAGTGCGTGTTGTCCTCGTGAGTGCCCGGAGCCCTGCAGGGTGGACGGGGCCTGGTCTCTGCGATGAGACTGACATGGTGATGTTAGGTGATGCTAGTATTTTTGCCAAATCAAAGACCAGTGAGGATCGGTGTGCCCGCAGCGGGGGCGGGGCTCAGTGCAGACGCCCGTTTCACCTGCACTGCCTTCCCCTCGCCTGCCTCTCCCCTCCAGCTGGTCGTCCAGTGGCTCCGCGGAGAGCAGTTTCTTACTGGCTAGCTTCCTCACAGGAACCTTACAGGGAAACGCTGTCCCAACAACCAGGAGAGTCTCTACCACATTTTCAGGAACTAGAGACTCTAATTTGGGAGCCATAGGAGACAGCGGAGAGACACGTAGGCCACAGAAACAGCAGCAGGTGTTGGTTCTGCCGCTTTGTGTCAGAGCAGCTCAAATAATTCCCAAAAATTCCCTACACCGGGCTTCTTTGGAGACTGCAAATGACAGCTGCTACAACGTGCGGGTCGCATTCTCGTTATCTTCGCAAAATGGGAGGGATTCATGTTCCGCAGCTGACCTACTCTGTCTTACTGTATTGACCATGACTGGGTGTGGCCGGAGGAAGAGTCAGAGACGGGAAGTTGTACTGCCTGAGGATCTCATGTGCCAGACAAGGTGCCCTACGCACCCACCTCGTTAACTCCTCACCGCAGCTCTGCGTGTTCACAGCTGCTGTCCCCGTTTTCTGTGTGCGGGACGGGGGCGCAGGAAAATTCAGTCCTTGCCCAGCATCATAGCTATGAGGTACTCAAGCCAGATCTGAATGCAGAACTCGTGCTTGTTCCATTATAATGTGCTACGAACAACTAAAAGATGAAGGAGTCTTAAGGAGATAAGGAATAAAGAAGCCCAAACACGCCCTCTCTGGTTTGGCTCAGTGGATAGAGCATCAGCCTGCAGACCAAAGAGTCCCAGGTTTGATTTCGGTCAAGGGCATGTACCTTGGTTGCAGACTTCTTCCTGGCCTGGGACCCTGGTCAGGGCTCCTGCAGGAGGCAACCAATTGATGTGTTTCTCTCACATCGATGTTTCTCTCTGTCTCTCCTTCTCTCTTCCATTCTCTCTAAAAATCAATGGAAAAACATCCTCAGGTGAAGATTAAAAAAAAAAAAGCCCAAACACGTCTGAATGCTCTCTGGCCTCTCGGGAGTTTAAGTCTCCCAGCATTGTCCAGTAAAGTCATTTCACCTCTGTATTTGGAGTTTCTCCAAGAGGAGATCTAGCCCCTAACGTTGCATGTGTATTTGTTTGCTGTTTGAAATTTTGCATCGTTAGCACGAAGGTGGGAAATTGCAGTCCTCTGTTCTTGAAACACCACGTTAGAGGAATGACTGAGACACCTGTTTTCGTCTCCAGTGTCAAATGGACTGCCACTGAAGGAGTCAAAGGTGACCTCCCGTTAGCTCATCACGGGAAGGACCAGACTGTTCGAGGGGACTTCCGCGTGGGATAAATAACCCTTGAACCCCCGAGAGGGTCAACACTCCCACTGTCAGGGCCCAGCTCTCAAACTGTCAGCAGCAGTTTCAGAGAGCCAGTGACCATGTGGCCTGAGGCTCTGTTATCGGTGCCTGGAAATTTGAGCTGGCCGTGTCCCTGAGGTAAGGCTGCTCACTTCCTTATAATTGAAGCATCAACAGTCGAATCTCACACGGTGGGATCAGCAGCAGAGCGTGATGAGGGCCTTAGGTTGACAGGTTAGTGGTGGACTGCCTCTTTAGGCAGCTGACTTTGAGTGTGAAGGACTGCTCTCCACCCCCTCCCTTCCATCACCTTCACTGAGCTCCTGACTGGGGGAAGCCTGGCGTCATGAAGCTGTTTGTACTTCTCACGTGTGGGCATAGACTTGGCTCTCCTTTACCCACCAGAGCTTGTCATTGCAGCCTATTTATGCCTCTGCCTTTGGGCATCGACCTCATTTCAGGATAGCTTCTCCCTGCCTTCTGTGGGTACAAACTCATTTTATTTTTTACTAGAGGCCTGGTGCACGAATTTTTGCACAGGTGGGGTCTGGCCGTCCCATCCCGATGGGAGCCGATCGGGCTGGACCGGCGGCAGGGGGGAGGGGATGTGGGAGGTGGGCCAGCAGTGGGGGGTGGGGGGTGCAGGATGTCGGCTGGACCCGCCCCTGATGGGGGGTTGATCAGGGGAGGGACCACGGGAAGTTGGGGGTTGCCGATAGGGACCCCATCCAGCCGGTTGGCCACCACAGTGTGCATCATATTGTCCGCCCGTTCTGCCATTCGGGTCGCTTGGCTTTAATATATATAGATTATTATTATTATTATTATTATTATTACTAATCCTCACCCGAGAATATTTTTCCCATTGATTG
Source organism: Myotis lucifugus (assembly GCF_000147115.1). Taxonomy (NCBI): domain Eukaryota; kingdom Metazoa; phylum Chordata; class Mammalia; order Chiroptera; family Vespertilionidae; genus Myotis; species Myotis lucifugus. The sequence goes on along the minus strand of NW_005871774.1, from coordinate 160,876 downwards.
AGAGAAACACATCAATTGGTTCCCTCCTGCACAAGTTCCAACCAGAGCCCAGGAAAGGGAGGAGCCTATAACCAAGGTACATGCCCTTGACCAGAATAGAACCCGGGACCCTTTGGTCTGCAGGCCAATGCTCTATTCACTGAGCCAAACCGGCTAGGGCTACAAACTCATTTTAATGAAACACCCATCTATATGTGGTGGGGAAACGAACAAATACTTCTCACCCATCTTGGTTTTAGTAGTTAGTTTCCTTTCATTGTTGGAGCAGACTCGATGTGTATTTGAAGGAGTGACCCACTAGATAGGCATCTGGAACTTAGTTGAACTTCTGAGAAAGAGGAAATCAGACTGGAAGTCTTGCTGGCCTCTTTTCCGGTCTCAGAACATCCCTGGCTCTCGTCAGATCAGAGGTCGGAGCCCCGGAGGTTTTGTTTGTCCGCTGTTCTCTGAGCAGACTGGGCAGCAGCCAGCGTGCCAGACTTGACAGTGAAAGCTGCGCTGGAGCCATGTGCTTGGTGTGGATGTGCTCAGATGGCATTCTGGCGTGAGGCTGCGCTGTTGGTCCCCATGGCGGGCGGGCCAGGACCTGCGGGAGCGCAGATGAGTTTCTGTGCCTGAGAACTGAGTCGGGAAATTCTGAGCCTGGACACCCACGTAATTAAATCCGGCCTCCAAGACCCATGCAAATCGGAGAAGGCGTTCATTGCTCTTCCTGCTCACTTCTCCCTGCTCCCAAAACACCCAGCTGAGGTTCCTTCCTTCTCTGGTGAGAAGTAATTGAGGACATTCTCCTCCCTCTCACCTCCCTACACATGTCTTTCATTTCGTCAGATACCTCTAACCTGTTCGGAAACAGTGGGGCCAAGACGTTTGGTGGCTTTGCCAGCTCGTCGTTTGGAGAGCAGAAACCTGCTGGCACCTTCAGCGCTGGAGGAGGAAGCGTGGCATCCCAAGGCTTCGGGTTCTCCTCTCCAAATAAGACAGGTACTGCGGTCCTGCCCGCTGAGGTTGCGTCATATGAGCTCAGATGCAGAGATGCTGGAAGGAGGGAGCTCTCTGGAGAGGTTCTCGAGGGAGTGGGATTGGCGCGTGGATGAAATGACTCCCACTTTATTTGTATTTTTATTGAGCATCTACTATGTTCCTCACACTGTTCTAGGTCTCCTGAGAAATGTTAAACAGCACAGAATGCATATTCTGTAACCCTTAAGAGAACTTAGAGTCTTCTTGGGGAAGAAAACTTAAACATTTAGCAAGTGCAGGATGACCAAAGTAAGGGAACACAGAAGAAAGTGATCCCTAAAATGTAAACATGAAAGTGTCCTGAGTCGCTCATTTTCTTGGTGCCCATTGCCTGTCGCAGGCCGAACAGACTATTTAACTTCTGTCCGTATCATTTTGCCTTCTTTCCCAAGTCACTTGTTTTTTTGTTTTTAATTGAGTATAATAAACAAGTACATTAGATATACACTACATGTACATATACAATATCAAATATTCACATATCATGAGTTAATTTTCACAGTTGGAAAATACCCATGTAATCGAGAATAAAGAACATTGCCAGCACTACTTCTTATCCCAGCATTACTTTTACAGTATACATTTGTGAATGGTGACTTTTTATAATCATGCATTGCATTTACAATTAAATTTTTAAAGAACATTGTATATTTAGACACAAAAACATACTTCGTTTCTGTCAGCTGCCTCCTCTGTCCCATTTCTGTTTCTGAGATCTGCATGGGTCTGCCTTCCTGCCCCTGTTGCATGGACAGTTGTGTGAAAGGATTTGTTTTAAGACTCAAGGCAAAGGAGGGATGTTTGCTGAGAAAGCGGTTCCTTCAAGCAGGCTCCCAGGGGTGAGCGGCAGGACACTCCCTTGCTCGGATGTGTGGGAGATTGAAATTCCGCCAGTGCCAGGAGAAGGTCCCACCTGGGGACCAGATGTGTAGGTGGCTCAGGATCCCACCTGCAGACCAGATGTGAAGGTGGCTCAGGATCCCATCTGGGGACCAGACGGGTAGGTGGCTCAGGATCCCACCTAGGGACCAGATGTGTAGGTGGCTCAGGAACCCACCTGGGGACCAGATGTGTAGGTGGCTCAGGAACCCACCTGGGGACCAGATGTGTAGGTGGCTTAGGATCCCACCTGGGGACCAGATGTGTAGGTGGCTCAGGATCCCACCTGCGGACCAGATGTGTAGGTGGCTTAGGATCCCACCTGGGGACCAGATGTGTAGGTGGCTTAGGATCCCACCTGCGGACCAGATGTGTAGGTGGCTCAGGATCCCACCTGGGGACCAGATGTGTAGGTGGCTCAGGATCCCACCTGGGGACCAGATGCATAGGTGGCTCTGACTCAGGACCGCCCCCATTAGCATCTGGAATCCACCGCTTGGAGCACAGTCGCTGTGGTTTCCATAATGCTCTGTGCACTTTCCTCAGGCCTGTGGCCTGGCAGGTTTGTCTGGTGGCCAGTTTTGGATGCTCTTTTCCTAGAATTTAAGATGGACAAGAAATGGGCATTGCAGCTCTATTTTGCCCCAACGCGGAAGTGAATGATTGAAAAATGAAAGGGCTACAAACTCATTCCTCATTAACCAGGCAAATACTATGTGACTAAGAGATTTTAGTTCATTAATTATCAAGACTGTTTTTTTTTAGGGAACCTGATAATGTTTTCTTTGGTATGTTTTTCTTATATATTGTCTCTTATCCTGGGATCAGGTTGTTGATTGGAGAATCTGATGCTTTTAATTTTTCAATCTTAAAGAAAATGTACCTCCCTTTCAGAATATTTTTTCTACTTGATTTTTTGCCCCATGAAACCACCTAGTTCGAGGACTGGAACAGAGAAAGCCACCAGGCAGATACATGAGCTGAATGAGCGCGTGACCAGGAAGGGAAAGTGCGGGTGGGAAAGCCTGCTCTCCTGCTTCGGGACTTCGGGAGCTGCATCCGTTTCAGGAGCTGCTTCTGTAGGAGAGGTGCCTCCGAACATCGGCGAGGCTGCTTTCTGCCAGGGGGCCAGCCTTTCTCTCTAAGAGGGACTTGACTGCTGGTTTGAAGGCATCTCTGAAAAATTCCAAAAGTGCCCATCCTCCTGCCAAACGATTGCATTCGGAACTGTGCTGCTGGAGATACTGGCGGGGAGGACAGGAGGAGGGACAGGCTGAAAATGACCGGGCTGCCACCCCAGTCCATGGGGCTCACCCCGCTGCTCCCGTGCCAGAGTTGCTGGGTTAGTGGCAGTGGGGGGAAGGGGGGCGCACATACTGGTTAGATGCTAGGTGGTCTTTGAGTCACTCAGCCTTGTTCTAGTCCCAGCTGCACCATTTACCTGCTGGCTAGACGCAGACACGGGACATGTCTTCACAGCCTCAGTTTGCTCACCTGTGAAGTAGGGATTCCAGGTTTTTGGGGTGGATTACAGCAGACTGTTCTACAGCAGCTGGCATGTGAAGGGCCATCAGTAAACCAGATATTTCAGTGTCATTGATTATTAGTACATTTCTGTTTCTTCAGGGGAAGAAAATTGTGAGAATAAGGCATCTAATAAAATCAAACCCCGCGAGTCGATCTTCAGAAATAAGACCAGGATGACTGTTCTCTTCCTGGCGCACTTAGCCGTGACCCGGGCGTGGGGAAGTGTGTGCGCTTGTGCTGGTGTGTGTTCATCTCCTCCTCTCCCCCTGCAGTTTACTTTCTGTATCATTGTGACTTCTCATTTTTCACTCCCCTTCCACCAAGAAGCCGGCATAATATGGAGTGCAAGGCACTAGACCCAGCCCCCAGCATGTGTCTAGGAAGAGAGTGTAACTGGATCTGTGGTCAGTCCTAAATAATTCAGCGGCAGGGTTTTTAGGCTTTTTCTTTTCCAGTCTATTATATTTGTAACCCAACAGTGCCCATTAGGATAGCTTGGAATTTCACTCAAGGTTTTAAAAGTCCGAATGTTAACCCAAACGTGAGCCTTAGCAAAAAGTTCATCTCAGTGGTGCAGCCACTACAAATGGCCCACCGGCACTTAACGGCGGAAAGAACAGCGAGCTAGACCTGCAGCTGGCCGGCCCTCCCGGTCCAGGGGCAGAGGCTTGTGGTGGGATTCAGGCCAGGCTGACCCTCTCGGCAGGTGCGCTGTGGGCTTCACTTTCTGAAAGAGGCGGGAAGAAGCCAGGTCCCCTCAGGCTGCTTGTGCCTCGGCTGCCATCATTCCTTTCAGCGTGTGGCTCCAGGTCAATACTCATTTTAAGAAATATTCCCCCTTAAGGCACGTTTCTTGTACTATTTTGTTCATTTCATTCAGCAGACTCTCACTGAGGGTCTCTGGATAGCCAAGAAGGATTTCAACAGTGTCTCGGGGATTGGGGACCCTGCCCGGGCAGAAAGGACAGTCAGGGAAGGACAGTCCTCTTCCCGCCTGCTGGCATCTCGGCCAGCCCAGCGGCCACCCGGGCACGCCTGACCCTTTTCTGTGCGGAGGCCGCCCGCCAGCCTGTGTTCCGTGAGCACAGACCGGGCCTGTGAAGGGGGCCCTGCGCGGATGCTTAGCCGCTCACTCTGCTGGGCCGGCTGGCCGTGTGAGCACAGCTGGACACTGTGACCACTGTCATGCAGCAGCCCTCCTCCCGGGAAGAAATGCGGGGTGCTGCTTTATGGGGGAGTAGTTCCTGACCCCAGAGAGGAAGCATTTCAAAAATTCTTCTGGACACACAGAGAGAGAAAGACGGTGGTGAGAGACGGGAGAGCCATTAGCTGTAAATAAATAAAAGGCCTGGCTGAGCGCCAGCTCCGAGCCACTCACCTCGGCTGTCGCCCATTCGTTCTCCCTGAGAGGGACTCGAGCATCCGAGGCTGTGCCTCGCCTGCGGTGCTGAGTGATAACCTGTCTGTCATCTCTGGCCGCGGGGCAGGCATTGAAGTTTCTGAGGACGGTTTTACCCTGAGGAGTCTCAACACAGTGCAGCCCAGCAGGAAGGGACCGGAAATGCGCCATGTTGGTTCCGGGTGTCGATCTGATTTGACAAGACTTGGAGCCGACAGGCCCAGCTTACCTCTGGGAGGGACCGGGGAGCTCAAGGCAAATAGGGGGTCTGCGGGGTTCTTAGAATTCCAGGGAGCTCTCCCGAGTGGACCCCGGACCTCTGCTCGAGCTGGAGGGAGGCGGCTTGGTGGCTGGGTTTGCTTTGGGTTTAATTGGTATTTTGCTGCTAGAAGGGGTGTTGCCCTTTGCTGGAGGTCTTTGTGTTTGGATTCTAACGTATTTTCCCTTTTTTCTTCCTCTTTTGATTTGGTTTCTCACTGCTCATTGTCTTCTCTTCCTGTCTCCTCCTTTCTCCCTGTTCTGTTTGTTTGCCTCTGTTTTGCTCAGGTGGCTTCGGTGCTGCTCCAGTGTTTGGCAGCCCTCCTACTTTTGGGGGATCCCCTGGGTTTGGAGGGGTGCCAGCATTCGGTTCAGCCCCAGCCTTTACAAGCCCTCTGGGCTCGACGGGAGGCAAAGTGTTCGGAGAGGGTACTGCGGCTGCCAGCGCAGGAGGATTCGGGTAAGCCCCCAGGGAGGGGACCCAGGGACCCCACAAGCTCAGGCCGAGCCACCGTGTGGAGCAGGGCTAACGGGGGCCGGCTGAAGGTTTCCAGTGTGACGTCCCCGAGGAGCCATGGCCGTGCCCTTGGTGCGGGCCCTGGTCTCTGGCCCCACACACGTCGGAGGAGTCCTCGCTGCCGCTTGAGAAAGGCCCTCCCCGCGGTGGGAGTGGGCAGTGAGGACAGGGACACCTCACCTCGGCGTGAGAAGTAGACAGGGTCAGGGTCCAGGGAGTAGGCGAATAAATGGGGCGGGGATGTCGATAAATGGGAAATGCTGAAATGGTGGAATAAAATTGAAGAATTATTGAAGACAGAAAGAGCAAAATATGTAGTACTGCTTCATTTCCAAGCGACCTGCAGTGTCCAGACGGGCACAGGACTCACTGGACAAGCTGGATTGCGTCTCGTGGGCCTGTCATTGTTCCCCGAAGCAGAGGTGGTTGCTCTGGGCTCTGGCTGCTGGTTCACACCAAGCACGCGCCCTCGATTCGCGTGTCGTGCAGCCTGAGACCACGAGGCTGCCTGAGGCTCGGCCGCAGGGGCAGCTGGCTCTGACTGTCGGTTCCTCCCTGGCCCAGGTTTGGCAGCAACAGCAGCACCACGTCCTTTGGCACCCTCGCTGGTCAGAACGCGCCCACCTTCGGGTCGCTGTCCCAGCAGACTTCAGGCTTCGGGACCCAGAGCGGGGGCTTCTCCGGCTTCGGATCGGGCACAGGAGGTAGGCAGACAGCAGATACCCCTCGCCCAAGAGATGAGCGGTTTACCCGGCTTTCGGCGTAGTGTTGTCAAAGCTGGAAGTGCTTGAGGGGCAGGGTGTGGGGGCTTTTGATTTTCAGAACGTTGTTTTCTAGGTTTAAAGTAGACTTATAACATTGTGTCATTTTTTACTAAATATTTCTCAAGATTTGAGAACGCAAGATAATAATCATCTCACTAGATACTGGTTCAGAAATCCAAGCCAGCAAACAAACAATAAGGTGTAGAGACCTTATTCACAAAACGCCTTTCATTTCGTTTACGCCCTGCTGCTTCAGGACTGGAGCGTCCATGCTCTGCTTCTGTCTGTGCCACACACTGCGGCTCAGAAGCCGGCACCCTTACTCTTGTGCAGATAAGACACAAAACTCCAGGGGCCACTTGCCCAGGCCCCCCGGGCCTGCTTCTCTGGCCTCACGGAGAGGAGGAAGCAAGTGGGTGGGAATGGAGAGAAAGCACACTTTCCTAACAAAATGGGTCTGTGTGTCACGGTGGGGCCACGTGAGGGGGCCCGACCAGAGACCCTCTGCCCACCCCGGCGGGGAGGAGGGAGGAGCCCTGGGGACATGAGCCAGCCCACCTTCCTGCCCGGCCTGCAGGAGGCATTCCGTGGGGGTGAAGGGAGGGGGTCTGGCCGAGGGTCCACCTTGGTCTTTCAAGTGTATGTGTGTTTTAACTTCCCGCTGTCCATCTTTTCCAGGATTCAGCTTTGGATCATCGAACTCGTAAGTATCTTCAGTTTTGAGTCATTAAATAGGATGGAAAAGTGTGTGGCCTGGGAAAATACTGGACCACTCAGTTTGCTCTGTGTGTACTCTCTTCCTGTTTAAAAGCTTATCCTGGAAGCATGGGGCTCTGCAGCAGGTTTGGGCTTTTGTGGATTTGCCCATCTTGGCAGGGATGTGGCAGGAGGTGCCAGGTCGTGCCTTGTCCAGGGCCATGTGCAAGAGCGGGAGGGGCCTTCCGGTCAGCAGAGCCTGGAAGGCAGGACTGGGTGCCAGGCCCAGTAGCCTTATTTTGTGATCATCACTCTGCTTTGGTGGAGAATTGGATGACAGTGAAAATTCAGGGCCTGGACTTGGCACACAGGCAGTCGCATGCCGGAAGCTGACCTGCCTCCCTGCCCTTCTTTGCAGGTCTGTCCAGGGCTTTGGTGGCTGGAGAAGCTGAGTGGGTGTCGTGCTCCTTTCGGTTCCGTGACCATCGGCGTTCTCAGCTCCTCGTCACTGAGCAGCAGTCCTGAAAGCGGACATTCTCGTTGGCACACCCAGACAGAAACAGCTCGGCAGATGCGCGTGGTCTTTATTTCATGTTGCTTATTCCCCCTCTGCCCCTGTTATTAAACTGTTTGGCTTGTTTGCATACAAAATGTAAGTGGGGGTTTTTTGTCTTCATTTTTTAAAATATATTTTTATTGATTTCAGAGAGGAAGGGAGAGAGAGAGAGAGAGAGAGAGAAATATCAATGATGAGAGAGAATCATTGATCGGCTGCCTCTTGCACGCCCCCCACTGGGGATCGAGCCCACAACCTGGGCATGTGCTGTTACCTCCTGGTTCATAAGTTGATGCTCAGCCACTGAGCCATACCCACTGGGCTGTAAGTGGGTTTTTCAGGTCACAGCCAAGGACAGAGGTCTCCTTGTTTCTGTGGCTCTGAGAAGCTGGTGCACCTTCCCTTGGCCAGCAGGACGTCTTCAAGGACAAGCACGGGTGTCAGCCAGTCTCCCCGTCTGCTCAGACCCAGGGCTCCGCACAGGAAAGAGACTGATGGCCGCTTGTCACCTTCCAAGGCAATAACTCGTATCCTCTTGTGTCCTTTTTGCTGTTGGGTATCGGGACCCTCGGTGCCAGCTTTTTGGGTGGCGGGGAGAAACTCACGCAGGCGCCAGCAGAGTTTCAGAAGAGGTCGTAGCCCCTTAGAGGTTAGGTAGCCGGGAGGCAAACCTGGAACAGACCAGTGGTGCTGATGCCCGCGGGGCTGTCCTTGGAGCAGGCCCAGCTCATCTCATTGGCCCTTAGCGCCGTGTGTCCACAGCTGATGTCTTCTGCTCCGGAGGAGAGGCAGGCGGGTGATTGAGAAGACAGCCTTTATCTCCGTAAGTGACGGTGACATTGGTCCACACACTGGCCCACTGTTAACCACAGGGCGGTGACCCTGCGCGGCCCGGGGTCAAGGAGACGTGCTACTTCCTGGTGTCACAGCAGAGTGTTGGCAAGGCCAGCCCAGAGGTCCGACCTTCAGTCTCCACAGTGCCTGTCGGGCGGGGTCTCAGGTCTGGGCTATTTCCTTTCTTAGGCGGCGATATTGCGGTGGCTGACAAGGGCCCCCTCACAGCAAAGTAGGTGTGGGATCCTGTTATCTGTCCGCCCAGAACATGCCGCGCTTCATCTGTGGTTGTTAGCAGGGAGCATTGGAAAGGACAGTTGTTCATCTTACACGCTGGGAAACTAAAATGCTGAAATGTTTTACTAACGGTTCACGTTGGGGAAGGTGAGGCTCACCGAGGCCCGTGAGCGCAGCCTGGCTGCTGGTCCTGCTCTGCTGTGGGGTCTGACCCCACGACGGCACTGGGCGCCGAGTGCAGGCTGTTCCCGCCCGCAGAGGAGTGCGGTGCGCCCAGGGCCCCGGGGGACGCAGCCTGCTCTGTGGGGGTCTGTCCCCACTGCCATCACCTAGGGCAGTGATGGCGAACCTTTTGAGCTCGGCGTGTCAGCATTTTGAAAAACCCTAACTTAACTCTGGTGCCGTGTCACATATAGAAATTTTTTTATATTTGCAATCATAGTAAAACAAAGACTTATATTTTTGATATTTATTTTATATATTTAAATGCCATTTAACAAAGAAAAATCAACCAAAAAAATGAGTTCGCGTGTCATAGGTTCGCCATCACTGACCTAGGGCATCTGCCTCATTCAAAGAGCGTGACCTCCGGAGTTTAGCGCGTGCCCTTTCGGTCCGTGTGGAACTGAAGAGCCTGCCCCCACCTGTTCTCACGAGGCCCTGCAGCCACGGAGCAGGGGGCAGTGCCTGGGACGCGCACAGCCAGGCACGGGCTGTTCCTCCACGTGGAGCTCCCTAGTCTACACAGGAGCTGTCCTGAGACAAAGGGACTTGAATTTTGATGGGCAGCTCATGATGAGGCCGCGCTTGAAAGGGAGCACTGTGACTGGTGCCTTCTGCCTCGGTGTGTCGTCCTGTCGACCGACACGCAGGCCGAGCCAGTCTCCTGCCTGTCTGTCTCCCCCGGAGGCGCTTTTTTATAAATAGAAGCTGGTTCGGCTTAAACCCTTGACCTCAAATTCTCTGCCTTAATCCTCCATCGAGGTGGCATGTGGCAGTGCTCCACAGGCCGTATCAGCTGTGCGCGGCCGATAACGCCCAGCACGCACCGTCGGCGGGGAATGCGGTGCTGGCGTGGGAGCCCTCTCCGCTCCTTTTTTGGGGTCGATTACACTAGTAGGTGGCAGGGGTCATCTCAGAGCGCAGCCAGCCTGCAGCCCCTGAAACCCAAGCTTCTGGGTGTGGGCCGGGAATGCGCTGCGGCTCCAGCCTGCCCGGGAGGAGCCTTTCCCTGAGGGGGTGGGCAGGGCTGGGGTGAGTTGGGGCTGGGCCCCAGTAAGGAGAAGGGACCACAGCTGCTCAGGGCCGCAGTCACAGTTGGCTTCGCTATGTCTCTTGAGTAACTCGGGAAAGGCAGGAAGGAAAGGGGGTGGCGGCTTAAGGAGCTGGTGGTTTTGCTTGGCTTTTCTAGATGTAAACGTTGTGTGTTCATAATCGGTGCCTCTGATGGCAGGACAGAGGCCAGGAGTCGGGTTTCCCAGGCACAGGAAGAGCCCACATGACACATGGGCGTGGTCATGTCCCCTTCGTGCCGATGCACCTGCGGCGGTTCCCTTGGCCTGGCCCAGCCCGCTGGGATTGGCCTGCTGCATGCCTTCAGTTCTGCTTTCTCCAGAGGCGTTTCAGGTCAGGCCTTCCGGGAAGGACATGCAGCTGCCGCAGATCCTACCCCTCAGTAGCTCTGAGACAGAACCAGGCACTGGGCCTCCTCCTGTGAGGGCTTTTCCCTCGGGGTGAGATGGAGACTGGAGCACAGCCGGGCAGGGTGAGGGTGGGGGTGAGGGTGGGCAAGGTGAGCATCTGGCCCCATGTGCGTGGGTTCACGCTTTACGGGACCTTGCCCTGCATCTGGGGCAAACAGCCTTGGGGGCATCTTCCCCCTGGTGGTGGGCCCCTTGTCCAACACAGAGCCCGTGGTGAGGGGTCAGCCCTGGCCGCAGCGATGACGCAGGAGCGCTCACGTCTGGGGTTCTGATTCAGCGACACTGGGTGGGGCCCTCAAATCTGTGTGTGTGACCAGCTTTGCAGGTGATTCTGGTGCAGATGGTCCAGGGTCACACTGTGAGGCCTTGACCACAGTCACTGACTCCATCCCCCGATTCTGAGAGTCGGACACCCATGGACATAATTATTTTGCCACTAACCCAGGGAAGGGACCTTCCTGAAACTTAAGTGGGACACAGAGTTTCACTTCAGCTGCCCTTGGGCACCTGCTCAAGAACATAGGTGAAGCACAGGTGGCTGTCCCCTCCTGCCCTTCAGACAGCTCTGCAGGCCTCCTGGGAAGTGTCCCCACCCTGGCCAGCCTCCGTCCCTCGGGACAGTCCTGTGGGGGGAGGAGTGACCCTGTGTCCGCCAGCCTGGCTCCCAGTCCTCCCCCCAACCCCAGGTTTGTCTGCTCGTGGGCTCCCGTCCACAGTTCCCCACGGACACCTGACTGGTGCTGTCGGCATCTGCTGGTTCTTACACCCCTCGTTCCTGTTGCACGGAGAGCAGAGGCGCTGCTCTCCCTCCTTCCTCGCCCTGGTTGTTCCTTCATCGCTCACGTGTGGACAGAGCAGTTGGCCTGAGGTGGTTTTAGCCCTAACCCTGGCTGGCTTCAGTGTTTCCTACGGGAGTTTATTCTGAGCCAGAACGAATGGGCTCCCTGGTCTCACACAAGTTGAGGAAAGAACGGACAGAACAAGAATTAATAGCTCTTTACTGAAGACTCCTTAGAGTCTTTAATATTCATGTGTGCTTTGTCAATCAGTGAAGGGAAGTCGCTGCCATTTCCAAATCATTCTGACCTTGGAACCGTCCTGCTGGCACCAGGTTCCTCGGGAACGGCTTGTCGCTGGGCAGAAGCACCGCTTCCTCCCGCAGGCTGTGTCTAGCACATCCCTCCCTGTGCCATCCACCCTGGGGCAGCGCGGGTGTGAACTGCGCGGGCCCACTCACACGCGGAGTCCAGTGGCCCACGCAGTTCAGCCGTGTACGGGTCAGCCGTGTTTTTGAGCCTCAGTTGGGAATCTGCGGATCTGGGGGCTGACTTCAGTGGCGGCCGTGGTCGCACCCCGAGCCCGCGTGCTCGATTACAATAGTGGCGGTTCACTGGGTGATCCTTCGTGACAGTTACTGTCCATCCTAAGTGCTCTCGGACATTTTCACATTCGACCTACGAGCGAGATGCCATAACCCACATCTTCCGTGAGCACGGGAGGCTGAGAGAATGAGCGGTTTACCGAGTCTCAAGCCAGGTAGTGGTGGAGCCAGAGGGAGCCCGGGCTGTGCCACACCCTGCCCTCTGCTAGGCCGGCCACCCCGCCTTCCCCAAGGTCATCATTCGTCTTAGAAGAAATACCGGGCCACTGGCACCCGGGACCCTGCTGAGCCCTCACCACACAGCTGTCCTGTCCACCCCGTGAAAGTGAGCTGACTGTGGACTCGGACCACAGCAAACGTTCCGCCCATCGTGTAGTTTTTGGCTCCAGCCTTGTACGTGGTCATCGTCTGTCTAAACCGCAACCCCAGGAGGGAGGGGCAGCGGCTGAGTCTGTGTAGCGACGTGGGGTGGGCACGCCCCACACACAGATGGGCCTGCCAGCTTTCCGGTGAGGGGATAGGGTCTGGAGGAAGCAGCTGGCTGCACGCCCTCGGCCGTCTAATCCCCTCCTTCCTCTGCTCTCTTCCGGGGTCTGGCTTGAGGTTTTCCAGTCCCACAGGAGGTCAGACCCACTGCGCCATTGTTCAGCCCCACTCTGCTTATAAATAGAACCCCGTCCATTCCGCAGCCCTGGCCGGAGATTCTCCACATTGTTGTCAGCCCTGGACCGCCAGCTGCGAAGAAAGGGCCTCCGTGGGGGAGGGGCGGCAGGCGGGGCCGGCAGCACGCTGCAGTGGTGCCCAGCTCCCCTCGCTTGTCCCTCCAGCACTGTCCGCCGTCTCCTTGTGGCCGGATCAGAAGCAGAAGTGCTTCCCAACCCTCCGAGGCTGTGACAGCCGTGCCTAGGCTGGGCCGTCCACCTGGGAATCCTCACCATGGCCTGCGGGTCACGTGCGGTCCCCCTGCCTCACCTGCCCCCTCTCGCCGTACTCTCCAGTCCCTGGGCACTTGCTCTGCTCCTCCAGTGGCCTGTCTGGCCTCGGCCCAGTGCCCCGCACGCGCCCCTGCTCATCCTGCAGTCAGTGTAGATCACTCCCTTGCCCACCGCCCCCCTGAGCTGCCTGCCCTGCTCGGCTCCAGCAGCTCCAGTCCGTTCTCCCGCCTCTTATGTGTGTGACTGGTTGTTTGATTTGTTTGTCTGATCTGCCCCTCCCCCCAGACAGTCAGCTCCATGAGGGCAGGCACCACGTCAGCCTTGTCTCTCAGCCCTGGTGGCGCCAGGACAGCAAGAGGCAGGACCTGTGGGATAGATGCCCCCCTAGAATGACTACCCAGACCCCCGCCCTGGCCGGAGTTTCTCAGTGGTTAGTGTCGGCCTGGGCACAGGAGGGTCATGGGTTCGATTCCCAGTCAAGCGCACATATCTGGGTTGCAGGTTCAATCCCCACCCCTAATCTGGGTGCATGTGGGAGGCAATTGATCAATGTCTCTCACATCCATGTCTCTCTCTCCCCCACGCCCCTCCCTTCACTCTCTCTAATAATCAATGGGAAATATATCCTCACTCCTTGGTAGAAGATTTTTTTTAAAATATATATTTTTATTGATTTCAGGAAGGAAGGGAAAGGGAGAGAAACATCAATGATGAGAGAGAATCATTGATGTGCTGCCTCCTGCACGCCCCCCCACTGGGGATTGAGCCAGCAACCCCGCCTGTGCCCTTGATCAGAATCGAACCCGGGACCCTTCAGTCAGCAGGCTGATGCTCTATCCGCTGAGCCAAACCAGTTAGTGCGGTGGAAGATTAAAAAAAAAAAAAAAGCCAGACCCAAACAGGAGATGATGAAGGGGTGGGGGCAGGGCTTTTACAGAAGGTTCAAGGGCATGGAGCCAGCCCATCACACCAGGGCCACAGCAAGGCCAGCGTCAGAGCCAGGCCCCAGGCTGGCCCAGACCTCCGGCAGTGGCCTCTGGTTCTCACCAGCCCAGGGAGGCGCTAGCTTGCAGCCGGAGCAGCTGTCCGTGGCTCACAGTGGGTGATGAGCACAAACTGGACACAGACCCAGGGACGAGGCTATCCTCCACCACTTACCAGCTGGAACAGGTGCCCCGTGGCCCGAGCTAAAACGGCCAACGCCACAGCTCGGGGCAGGTATGCGCAGGGCGCGGGAGAGTGCCTGGCACAGGCACGGCCAGCTCACAGGTGGCTTCCCTGGCTCGAGCGGACAAGCCCCAGTGCCCCTGCCCTGAGTCCACGCCCACAGTGTTTTCACCCAGCAGCACTCACTCAGGACCCGGATACCCCCTCCCCCAGGAGCGACGCCCTCGGGCAGGGCTAGCGCAGGGAGAGGACCCCTTGCCCCCTGGCCTGCCGGCAGGTTTCTCCCTGCAGGCAAGAACAGCCACGCATGCTCACTCCCCCTGCCTGTCTTGCCATCCCCCAGCTCTCCAGCTGGCCGAGGGGTGCCCAGTGGGGAGCAGGAAGGGCCGCATGCTGGGTTTTGAGTCACTGGCTGCAGCTGACAGAAGGGGCTGTGTGAGCGGATGGAGCAGCTTGTCACCCGCCAATATTGTCAGAGCATTTAGGATCCTCAAGTCTTGGATGTTAGCTTTTCAGTTTCATTCTCTGTGTTTTAGGGAACAGGCATTTGCCCCTGCGAAGGTAAATGAAACTTAAAATTATGTCACAAGGTTCTGCATGTGGTAATTTGAGGGTGCAGCCTGGGTTCCTCCCCCAGGCCCTCCTGCCCGGGCCCAGAGGGAGCGCCTCTCTTTCTCAAATGGCAACAATTGCTCTGAGCCGATTCCCGGCCTGGACTCAGGCTCCAGGCAGCTGACCTGGCTGAGCCCTGACGCTTGTCTATAGGGACTTCTTTTTCACGTTGAGCCGTTCTGGAAACGAATAAACATCGTCCCCGAGACATTCAAGCCAAGTGGTGCTCGGACTCTGCTGAGTGGTGGCCAGCGTCACAGATGGTGGGGCCAGTGTCACTGTCCAGAAGCACTTGCCCCCACGCCAGCCCCCTGGCAGCACGGCATGCACCTCGTGCCTTCTCCTGGGGGCCGGGGGCCGGCTGTCCCAGCCACGCACAGTGCATCCAGGCCCTTTCCTCACCACGTGTGTTGGCTGTGAGCTGTGTGTTCAGGGAGGCAAAGCGGGCCCGGGCGGGGATTAAAGAAGCCCAGCGTTTTCGGGCTGAAGGTTATCTTGTTTGATTTCCTCCTTAAATATAGAAAGGAGCCCTCGCCGGTTTAGCTCAGTGGATGGAGCGTCAGCCTGTGGACTGAAGGGTCCCAGGTTTGATTCTGGCCAAGGGCACAGGCCCGGGTTGTGGGCTCGATCCCCAGTGGGGGGCGTGCAGGAGGCAGCCGATAAATGATTCTCTCTCATCATTGATGTTTCTCTCTTCCTCTCCCTTCCTCTCTGAAATCAATAAAGAAATATATTAGTATATATAGAAAGGAACTGAGACCCAAAAAGGGGAAGAAATTGTTTATTGGTTAAGACCATGGATGTGCCTTGGTTTGGGTCCCGTCCTCACTGTGTGATCTCAGGCCAGTCACTTAACCTCTCTGAGCCCCAGTTTCATTTCTATAAAAAGGGGGAATGGTACTACATTCATCTAGATCTGTTTGTTGATGCTGAGAGTCATGGATAAGCAAGTCCTGTTGTCTGGACGTCGCGGTGGCGTTAGGCCTAACTGAGAAGTCTAGTCCGATATAAACGCCAGCCCAGCGCCCTCACTCTCAGGCAGCCCGTGTGTGGTTAACGCCGAGCACAACCCCTATATTTCTCCAAGTCCAACAGGCGGACGGGCCAGGTGTGCGTGTCCTGGCTTCGGGTTGGGAAACAGGCGTGCGAGGTCAGGCGGCCAGCGGGCCTCACTCCACAAGTCAAGAGGCCGCCAAGAATAGCACGGGCCGCTCACCGCGCCACTCGCAGTAAACACCCCGCGTGCCGCCCTTTGTCTGTTGGATTTGAAAGGGACCATAACTATGAATCAAGGCCAAGCCAGTGGAGGAACTGACCCTGTCTGCGTCTCACTCCCAGGGACAAGGGGGCAGGCCCTGCCTGGGCGGAGCGGGCGGCTGCGCCAGGACCCGTGTCAGTCGTGTGAGTCTGCCTCTCGGGCACAGGCTCAGGGATGGAGCTCATTTGCTGGGGTGTGTGTGCTGGCATCTAGTAGTTCCCATCGGCCAGTGCCAGCGGGCTGTGCGCCTCTTCAGCGTCACTCTGGGCCCTCTGCCCCGCAGTTAGCTGGAGAATCGGGGTGTGGAAGGGCCGGGTGGTCTCAGAAAAAGCAGTGACCGAGCGGACACACGAGGGCTGTTGGAAACCAGCCCAGCTCTGCAGCTTCCCAGCTGCGTGACCTTTAGCAAGTCCTCTGACCCTTCCTGAGATTCCGTTTCCTGGTCTGTAAAAGGGGCAACGCACCACGAGATGTGCTGGATGGTGACCCGACAGGGCCGCGCCGGCACTCCGTTCGGAAGGCAGGCTGTGGCTGGCTCCCGGGGCACCTGCTTCTCCCAGACGTCCCGGGGCAGGCGGGCGGCCCCGCCCGGACAGCAGGCTCTCCCAGGTCCCGGCTCCTGCGACAGCTGGCTGGGTCTGGTGTCTGTTTCGTCCCAGTCTGGGATTTCTAAATTTAACCTGCTATCAGCCTGAGAGGCTGGAGGGCTTCCACCGTGAGGAAAGGCCACTCGGAATCCACTTTACTCGCAACCCCTCCCTGCACAGGCCCCTCCCGCCCAAATGTCACCCCATGTGCAGCTGCCGTCCTGGTGCCCTTGCTCAGCTTTGTGGCTGCTAGAAGGTGGGGTGCCCGCGCCTCTGGGGCTTTGTCCCGCTGGGACCCAGCTCAGCTTCTCCCGCCGTCGGCTGGGCTTGCACCCGTTCCCTGCTCACACTCATGCATGTACACACACACCCCACGCTCTCTCGCGGGCAGAGCTCAGGAGCCGACTCCACAACCGAAAGCCAAACTCCAACAGTGACTGCACCACCCATGAGCCTTCTGGGCGGAAAGCGGCCAGCGAAGCCTGTTATGCAATTTCCTGCTGCCGTGGCTCCGACCAGGAGGCAGGAGGCAGGATGCCGCTGGGCTCCTGCAGGGTGGGACCCAGAGGAGAAACCCGATCCCCGATGCCCAGTGAATGGGCAGTGCCCGGCGGGCGAGCCTATGGCCTGCAGTGGCCGGGCAGCCCTTCCTCAGAGGGAATGCGCCCAGCTCACTGTGGGCAAGAACTGACTACACCCGGGGGCAGGTGGGGGGAGAAAGGCATTTCCTGCCCCGGGAGCCCAGGAGGGAGCGAGCCAAAGGCCTGGGGCCTGCCTGTAACAGTCACTGGGACTGAGCACCCAACGAATGCACCACAGTGTCTGGGCTTTGGGGCCTGGGTTCCAATCCTGGACCTACTCTTCCCACAGGCACAGCCTTGGGCAGCTTCTCCCCTTCGCTCTCCCTCAGTCTCCTCATCTTTGAAATGGGGATCCTGGTAACCCTGGGTGGTCGTGAGGACTCTGAGTTAACACCTGGACACCAACAGCGGGGTGTTCTGGCCCCACCAGCTAGGAGCAGGCTGCTCAGAGAGCCTGTGTCCCATGAGGTGGGGCTCAGCAGGGCTCAGCAGGGCTCGGTGTCTCACCCAGACTCACCAACGGCTCCAGTCCATGGCCCCCCTCAGGCCCATCCCCACTCCAGGACCCCAAGCCCCCCGCCTCTGCCCTTTCATAAGAAAGTCTGGTTAGAAGACAGGATGAACTGCAGGGCTCAGCGTCCGTGCAGCCCCCCACCCCCCATCACACACACACACACACACCCCACATCTACTGCTGGCTGAGGGCCGGGCAGAGCCACCTTCTGGATCCCGTGGCCCAGCAGCTCCCTCCTTAGGAAGACAGGTCTGCAGGTCTGTACACTCACCCCGTTCATGTGGGATTCTACTGTTTGCCAACAAGCCAAGCTGCCCCCAAGCCTGCCCCCCTCCTCCTCACAGGGACCAGCCAGGACGCTGGTGAGGACCGAGGTCCGGGATGGCAGCGGTGGCATCGAGTGGCCTGCCCCTCCCAGGGTCCCCCTGGCCCTGAGCACAAGCCCCACAGGTGCCCCCGAATTACGGCACCGGCAACCCCACAATGAACCGCCACTTCAGAAACACCCAGACCCTGGCCAGCCCTACTTTAAAATTACACTTTATTTCTCTTTGTGAATGTTTTTGTTTTTTTTAAAGATTCGTTTTACATTTTCTTCAAGAGTCTGTGCCTCCTGGTAAGGGCACTGGTTTGCTTCACAGTAGTCTCCACGGTCCTTATTGCTGGGCCAGTGTCCATACGGGGGGACACAAGGGGACTGGGGACCCGGCCAGAAGCCCGGCCTGTGCTCCCGACAGGAGGGGGGGCGTCCTTGGCCGGCCCTGTGGCCTCTCAGGGTCTTCGGCAAGGCCAGATGGCAGGGAGGGGTGGGAGTGGGTGAGCGGGAGCCAGACATGCAGGGGCCCAGGCAGAGGCAGGGGAGCCCGGCCTGCCCTCCACGGGAAGGCGCTGACCCCATCCGACAGGCTTGCTCCCCTTCTCAAGTCCGAGTTGGGATTCTACCCCCAAACAGCTCAGACCTCCCTGCTGTTCTATCCATCTCCACCCTCTACCCCAGTCAGAACCCCGCCCGGGCCCATTCTCCGTTGTAGTACAAGAAAGACCTGAGTGCAGAGAAGGGCCCTCCACCAGGAGGCCAGGCGGCACCCCGGTCCCTCCCGTCCCACCCCTCGGGGAGCTGGGACCCAGCGCTCCCCGCCCTCACCTCGAGGCAGGGCTCACACCCCCCCAGGGGAACCAGCAGCTCCGGGGAAGGCTCCCCAAGCACCAAGCGGTTTGCAATCCAGTTGTCCCAGGATAGCTGCGCGCCTGTCAGGAGCGGGGCTCGGGCGAGGGACTGGATGGACGGTGAGCACCCCTGAATAAATACACTGTCACGTGGGTAACGGGGGAGCAAGGACTAGGTGACCGACGCCTCCTGTGTGGTCACTGGGGCTCCTACAAGTGGCTCGTGTGCAGAAATGATCATTTTTCTCATCTGATGGTTTTCTGTGCTTGATTATTACTAGTTTGAATGCGGGGCCTGGGTGATGGAGCTGTGGGCTTGGCAAGCTTGGAGGAAGGGGCTTCAGCGGGGCACCCCCCACAGCTCCTGCAAGCAGCCTTCAAGGCAGACATCGCTAAGAAAACGTGGTGTCCCTGGGGACCGAGTCCTGGGACTCCCGGTGCCCAGGCCGAGGGGAGGTGGCCCTCAAAGGCTGGCACACTGTCCCAGACCAGCCTCCACTGCGCTCCGCTGCCGCTCAACCCTGGGCCCTGGTTTACTTCCTAGGACAGGCTGCGGGCCCAGCAAGCCTTGTGCTCCCTCCGTGGCCCCCTCCAGCGCTGTGTTCAGTTGTCCCCTGAGAAGGAGCCTGGAGGGCAAGGGGTGCCTTTCCTCTTACCTGCCAACTAGAGCTAAACCTGGGCCCACGTGGCTGCCCCCCGCCCCCCGCATTTGAGACGGGAAGGAAAAGGCGCACTGAGTGAGATGTGGGGGCAGACCCCCGGGGGGGGGGGGCGATGGTGCTGGGCACAGAGGGCGGAAATGCCCAGGGCTCCACCTGCAGCTCCCAGGACCCTCCCTCTCTCCACGACCCACGAGCAAGGCAAGGCTGCGGGGAAGAGAGGAGAGGGCAGCCCTGGCAGAGCCACCTGGATGGGGACGGGGGCACAGGGGAGGTGGGGGTTCCCCCTGGGGCTCTTTAGGCAGCGTCTGTCTGTGGTTTTGTTGCTGCTGAAACACAAGAATAAGCCGCTGGTTTTAGGTCTGTGTCCCTGCCCCTGTCCCAGGATGCCCGGGGGGAGGGGCTCAGGGAGTCTCTCTCCTCCGGACCCAACCCCTCCCCAACCCCCCCGGCAGGAGATGAAAGTCCAGTGGAAGAGAGGTCCTGCTTTAGATCCGTTTCGGTGGTTTTCCTTTCAATTCAGCTTAAGGCAAAAGTTTGGCAAAGCAAGTCTACATAAGGCCGCGTGAGGGAGGGCGGGGGGGGGGCGCGTGGGAGAGCCCGGCACCCACGGTCAGTAAGAGCGGGCCTGTCACTCATCAGCTCCCCCTCCTCCCGCCCGCACCTCCTAGAGAGGCGTCTAAAGAAAAAGGACTGAAAGCAGTTGTGTGGGGCGTCTGCTGCAGGTGAATGAAACTGAGGAAAGGAGAGGAGAGGGAACCCCAGTGACAGGAGGGCGCTCCTGGGGTTCATCTTACTCTGTCCCCCTTGGTCTCCCCCTCCCCGCGAGGCAGCGGCTCATCAGAGAGGGCAGAGGCCATCGGGCGTGCGCACAGTGAGACCCCGCGGGACAAGGTAGAACGGTTGTATTTTGCTGGATGCTGGGCGTCCTCGTGGGGCTGCTGGAGCGGTCTCATGGCTGGAGTCGGAGCTGGCGGCGCCCCGGCCGCTGCTACCGGTGCTTGGGCGGGATCACCACCAGCGGCTGCCCGTACTTGGGCCGCCACATGAGGACCTGAGCGTCGTTGGCATTGGGCTTGACCAGGGCGCTGGGCGGGATGGGCTCGTTCCTGCTCAGGATCTTGGGCTGGTCCTGCGCGATGGGCTCCCGCAGGCGGGCGCGCTGGCCCAGGGGCCGGCTGGGGTTCACCTCGATGCTGAGCTGCATGCGCCAGTGCAGCGTCTGCAGGATGATCATG
This sequence comes from Myotis lucifugus, assembly GCF_000147115.1. Lineage (NCBI taxonomy): Eukaryota > Metazoa > Chordata > Mammalia > Chiroptera > Vespertilionidae > Myotis > Myotis lucifugus. Next base: position 140,384 of record NW_005871774.1, on the reverse strand, counting down.
TCGTTGGTCGAGGTGTTGGTGGCCACCAGCCACGTGGTGAAGCTCTGGTCCCGGTAGATGTTGGTCAGCCTGGCCACGTTGCTCTCGCTGACGGGCACGGCCCACGTGACGCTGGGGTAGAAGTTGTCGTTCATGCTGATGATGAACTTGGAGTCCCTCTTGGTGGGGCCCACGATGGTGCACGTCTCCGTGGTGTTGCCGTACCAGGGGTAGTTCACCCCGTCCGAGTCACTGATGGCCTGGATCTTGCCCTCCAGCAGGTCCGGGAGCTCCCAGCTGGACCTGCGGACGGGAAGGCAGTGTGCTCAGCCGGCCGCCCACAGGCCGCCTGCCGCCCCTGCCCGGGGGCTCACTCCCGGGGGGCCAGACAGTAAAGAGACATCTGACATCACGGCGGCGAACAGGCTCCCCCAGCATCACCCCCCTCAAAACCCACCCTGTTCTCTTGCATCGTCTCGAATCGGTCTCCCCCTGAAACCACTGCCGTCCCGCTGGCTCCCAGCGGGGCTGCGGGAAGCCCTGGCTGCCCAGCCCGAGGGGATGGGGAACAGGAAGGAGAGCCCTGCCCGCTGTGCCAGCTGCTGTTGGGACAGCCACGTGGGACCGTGGCTGAGGCAGAGGCAGAGGCCCCGAGAGGCTGGGCCCCTTAGCGCGTCAGGGGGCCTGCAGCAGACGCCGGCTGCCCGCCCCTCGGGTCCATGACTTTCTCTTGCTTTAAAGGCCACACTTCAGAGCCCAGTGGCCACGGGGTTAGCACATCTGGGATGAATCCTGGCCCCTCCATTGACCAGTGCATGACCTGGGCAATGCCTGCCCCCTGAGCTTCAGTGCCCACACCCGTGAAAGGGGGAGCTTCCGGCCCCTCCTCCTAGCACAGGTCTTGGGTATAGAACCAGCACCCAGGGCCCTCTGCTTAGGGCAGTGGTTCTCAACCTTCTGGCCCTTTAAATACAGTTCCTCATGTTGTGACCCAACCATAAAATTATTTTCGTTGCTACTTCATAACTGTAATGTTGCTACTGTTATGAATCGTCATTGTAAATATCTGACATGCAGGATGGTCTTAGGCGACCCCTGTGAAAGGGTCGTTCGACCGCCAAAGGGGTCGCGACCCACAGGTTGAGAACCGCTGGCTTAGGGGCTGGCCTCTCACCTCCGTGTCTCCTCTCCCTCATGGGAGTCTGGGCTCCCAGGCCCTCCCCCAGGCCACAGCAAGCACCTGAGGCTTCCAGGGACCCAGGTGCCCCTTCCCCCCACCCCCCCTTCCTTTCTGCTCATGCCTGCCTAGAAGAGGAAGCACCATGCAGCCGGGATCGCTGGCCAGTCCCTGGAGCAGTAGAAACAAGAAAGCCTAACCAGCCCGTCTCAGTGCGCTCAGCCCCGCCTCTGGGAGGCAACCGCGCTTTGCTGCCCAGCAGCCCGCACTGGGCTTTTGCTGCTAGAGGCCTAGGGGCTTAGCCTTCCTGGGGCGGGAACAGGCAGCCGGGGTGCCCAGAGCTCAGACTCTGGAACCCCACAGGCCTTGCTGCCAGTCTCAGCTGCCCCCTCCCTGGTGGGAGACCCCGTGCAGACACATGTCCCTGCTGGGGTCACTGAGGAAGACAAGAATGTGCCAGCCCAGGACAGAGCACAAAGTAAATGCCCGTAGCTGGTCGCTGCCAGCACCACTGCCGTCACTATTGTTGCTATAACAACGCTCAGCCCGTCCAAGCTGCTCCGAGGACACAGCAGTGTCGGGAGCCCCCCTTAGGGACGATCAGCAGTCACGTGCCCCACTGCACAGGTGAGGAGCGCGCAGCCGGGCCCGGGCTTGTCCCAAGGTGACCGGGCTAAGCAGTGGCACTCGGACCTGGGCAGCCTGGCGTGGTCCAGGGCTGGTTCCGCCCGGGCCCCTGTGATGCCAGCCCAGGACGCTTGGCACTCAGAGTGCTGCACACCCGCACTCGCCACAGGTGCCCTGGGGACCCCTGCCTTGCCCGAGCGTTCCTGCTTGCAGCAGCAGCATTCACGGCAGCCCAGAGGCGGGAACAGCCAGTGCCCAGGGTCAGGTGATGGACAAACCTGTCCATCCACACGATGGAGCATCATTCAGCTGTAAAAGGAGAGAAATTCTGACACCTGCTACAACACGGAGGAGCCCTGAGGACATGATGCTGGGGAGTAAGCGGACATAGGACAGACACTGTGTGATTCCATACACACGGGGTCCCCGGAGGAGTCAGTTCACAGGGACAGGAAGCAGGATGGTCACCGGGGGCTGAGGGTTCGTGTTTAATGGGGACAGAGTTCCCGCTTGGGGTGAAAGCGCTGGAGATGAGTGCGCAGCCCTGTGCATGTGCTTAAGGCCACTGAGTTAAAAATGGCCCAGATGGAACTTTTATGTGTATCGCATCACAGTAAATAAATGCATTCCTCCATGGAAACACATCATGCAACGTTGGCACTTAGCAAAGTTGGGGACACTATCAGAGGAATGATCACCGACGTGACTTTGCTAACTTTTGGTTTTCTCCATCTGCCTCCTGTTTATTTTACTGAAAGTCACACATTAGGATGGCACCTGCCTGGGTAGCCGTCTCCTGCCCAGGGCCTTGAGTTCATCTCTCAGAGGGAGCCTGGGCAGCAGCTCAAACCACCTCACATTTCTCACGTGCCCACGGGTCCCCACGATCTCGCCGCTCTGCCCTCCCAGCCCCGCCCGCTGCGGCGGAGGCCCGCTTCGAAGGCACCCGCTCCGTCCGCTCCCGGCGGTTACGTGCGCTTGCAGAAACATTGTAGAAGGCAGAAAGCAAACTTGCAAAAGGAACTTGGCGCTTCCTTGGCCCCCTTTCACTTCCTGAGCTGGCTTGTTTGGGGAGTGGGAACTTCCCAGTATCACCACGGCCTCCCTCTCTGCCTCTGACCCCAAATTCCAAAATGCCTTTCCTGCCCCAGCCCCCAAAGGCTCAAGCCCCTGCTCAGCCAGACGGGACGGTCCTCATGAGCTGGCAGACAGCGTGTCTCGTGGGCTCTTACTCAGAACCAGGGCCAAGGCATCTGTTTCCGAGTCATCGCCAGCCAGCATGGCCCGGCCTGGTCCCGCGGCCGGAGTGCCCATCGAGGAGGTGGGAGGGAGGGGGGTTAAGGGCACGGCTTCTGGGGGCCACAGGCCAGGCCTGGGTCTGGTCTCAGTCCGGCGCAGATCAAGTCACAAATCTCTGAGTTGGGGGTCACCATCGGCCCACTGTGGACAGCCCCGCCCACCTTGCACGGTCTGGGGGTGACCACATGCGTTGATGTCTATTACCTGGGTCACAGCAAACAGCAATTCGTGGGGACTTCTGGGACCGCTGGAGGGAGGTGTGGGCTCTTAGGCTCGGCCGGCCCTGATTTGACCTCACTTGTGGTTTCAGACTCCACGTGCTCTGCAAGGAGTGGATTCCACGCAGTTGGGCCTCCTCTGAGATTTCCTGCTGGTTCTGGAATGACCTTGGGCGTCGAGGCCGACCTTCAGTGCTTTGCCCACAGGGCGGAGTGGGGGCTCGGACCCCGGCCCTGCACACACTGAGCAATACAGTGTCTGACTCGCAGATGCCACCAAAAGGGGTGAGTAAGCAAGGCTCCCAGCACCAGGCCTGTGCACAAGTGTGCAACCGACGGATCTGCTTGGAGGTGGGAACACGCCTGCTCCTGCCCCAGGTCCACAGGCCTCGGTCCACCTGCCCCACCACCTTCTCTCCAGACCCCGGCTGTGCTGGGTCCTTGCAGGTGTAGGAAGGCAAAGGACAGCAGGGAGTCCAGGCTTGGCGCCAGACCTCAGCCGCCTTCTGGGCCCCCCAATATCACGTCAGAAAGGGACCCCTCGGCTTCCCTCCACACCCAGCTCCGTCTGCAGTCCCCACCAGCACCCACTCAACGAGAGTTTGCAGAGCACCCGTCACTGACGCTGGCCACAAGCTGGGAGAGAAATGTTCAGGGTGCCGCCCTGGTCCACAGAGATGGTGGGGGCCCCATGCCCCCCAGCCAGCCCCACCATTCCTGACTCTCCCCCCCTGCCTTGTGACAGTCCCCCCTTCTCCCTGACTTCACCCCAGCCAGCAGCCCCAGGGCCTCCCAGCCTCCCCTCTCACCCCCTGCAGAAGCCTGAGTGATCTTTTAAAAACACACTAATCCAGTGGTTCTCAACCTTCTGGCCCTTTAAATACAGTTCCTCACGTTGTGACCTAACCATAAAATGATTTTCGTTGCTACTTCATAACTGTAATGTTGCTACTGTTATGAATCGTCATGTAAATATCTGATATGCAGGATGGTCTTAGGCGACCCCTGTGAAAGGGTCGTTCGACCGCCAAAGGGGTCGCGACCCACAGGTTGAGAACCGCTGCACTAATCGCACCATCCCTCCCTCCGACCCTGTCAAACCTGCCATGACTCCCCATGACCCTTAAAGCCGATATCATTGAAGCCCAGGTCCCATGCACACACATGTGTGGGCACAACACACACACACACACACACACACACACACTCGCCCTCCCCAGGCTGCAGACCCTCTAACCACTCTCAGTTCCTCTAATGGGCCCGCCCCGCCCCACAGGGCCTCCCCCGGAGCAGCGCCGGGCCTCCCCGTGCTCCTGGCTCAGCTCTGGAGTCCCCGGGAAGCCCACCCTCGCCCTCCCACGAGGCCGATGCCAAGCGGTGCTCCTGCTGCTGCTTCCTGGCACACTCGCGGGTGATGAAATAATCACGTGATCATTGTTGAGGATCTCGGGAGGCAGGGCCAGACCTCGGATCTACGCTGGAGCCTGGACCAGTGCCTGTGGGCAGGGCGGAGCCCACGGGACCCTCACCCGAAGCTGCGCTGCTGGTGCGCCCCTCGCCTGAGCGCTGCGGCTGGCAGTGCCAGTCCCACCGGGGCGTCCCCACAGCAGCAGCACGTTGGCCACCCTACGTACTGGGCACCCTACGTACGTTCTCCCGTCCTGGGCTTCACCTCAGCCTGGGCCGGGGTTGCGGGGCGCCTTTCATAGGGGACACTTGGAGATGTTGGAGGCCTGGCCCAAGGTCACATAACCAGGGAGGCGCTGGGCCAGGACCCACAGCCTGAGCAACTGGCCTCCAACGGACCCTCGCTCAACACACGCACACAGACATGCACACAGAGACACATAGAGAAACACAGACATACACATACAGAAACAGACACAGAGATGTCCACACACGTGCACGTGTATACACACACATGCACATATGTGTGCACGCACACACAGCTCTGAGCAGCACGTCTGACTGAGAACGCGGGTCTGAAGGGGTTACAGCAGGACCGTCCCTGGAGCTGGAGAAGGGGTTGAGGCTGCTGAGGCCACAAGGGCTGGGACGGTCACCCTGTGGCTCCAGGCCCAGCCACCCGTCCCAGCAGGCCCAGTGCAAGGCCTCTCAGTAGAGGGCAGAGGAAACCAGGGAGGCCCGAGGCCCAGGGTGTGCGGGGGAGGCCCTCCTGGGACCACGGGGGCACAGCCCTGGCTCCTGCAGACCCAGCCAGGCAGGGTGGTGAGCCCGGGCCTGGGCTTGGGCCTGACGCACCCCTGGGGGCCCCTCCCCCTGGGTGTGGACGGGACTCTGACTGCGGACCCAGCCCCCTCGGCCTCAGCAGTGAGCCGACTTCCTGTCTCTTCACTGGGGTCCTGTGCACACACGTCCTGCACTGTTTTCCTTCAAATCAATCATTTTTTAAAAAACTCAACTAAACTTTTCCTAAGAAATACCTTTGAAATAACAGAGATGCTAAATACATATCGATATGTTTTTTCTCATATATATTAAAATAAATGTGCTGCTTTAAATTCAAGTGACACTAAGCTGACACTAGTCTCACGGCGCCCGCTGGGCACTGAGAAACAGTCACGGGAGGACCGAGGCTCCTGCCGGCTGGTTTCCGGGCCCTGGCTTGGGGCACCCAGGGATGGTCTCGCCTCGTCCTCAAGAAAACAGTTTTGACAATTTGCAAAAAGTTCAAATTCTGCAAATTTTTGCAATTTTACAGAAACTGAGGCCCAAAAGCCACCCTGAAGCCAGAGTGGGACCCCGGTTCCCTGACTTCTGCCCCAGGCGGGTGGGCACCCACCAGGCTGGCCCCCCACCAAACGGGTCACGGACGCCTGCTCTCTGGGGGAGGGGCTGCAGTGCCCCCCTCTCCCCACCTGCCCTGGGTCCCCAAACACTAGCCCCACGCTGCCCTGCGCCCCTCTCCACCCAGGCCACGCCGGCCCTGGGCCTAACAGGAAGGAATAGACCAATGCTGCCTGTTTAACTTCAGTTCTTAGTCGTAAAAGCTGTGCTTTTTTTTTTAGCGCCAGCCGCAGAGAAGTGCACAAAGTGAGAAACGAAAGCGTCTCTTCCGCGCCGCCCGCCTCCCCGAGGTAGGTTACCCGCCGGTAAACATCCTTCTAGACCAGCGGTTCTCCACCTTCCTCATGCCGCGACCCCTTAATACAGTTCCTCATGTTGTGGTGACCCCCAACCATAAACATTATTTTCGTTGCTACTTCATCACTGTAAATGTTGCTACTGTTATGAATCGTCATGTGAATATCTGATATGCAGGATGTATTTTCATTGTTACAAATTGAACATAATCAAAGCATAGTGATGAATCACAAAAACAATATGTAATTATATATGTGTTTTCTGATGGTCTTAGGCGACCCCTGTGAAAGGGTCGTTCAACTCCCAAAGGGGTCGCGACCCCCAGGTTGAGAACCGCTGTTCTAGACCTTACACACACACACACACACACACACACACACAGACACAGTCTACGTTCCCATTGTCACGACGTCTTTTTAATGAAAAATGTCTCCCTGAGTCTTTTACAGCTTATTTCCAATGCCATCTAGAATCTGATCGGTTTCCCTCGTGGGAGCCACCATAGTCCACTTACTGATCTTTTTCATTTTACCCAGATCCGATCCGCAAAAACATGGACGTGTGTTTAATTTATTTCCCTGATCATGGCGCCTTTGTTTGGGGCACTCGGTGGTGAGGGTTGGGGGATCCCTCGGCTAGAGCCAGTCCGGGGGAGTTCCCTTTGGCCGGGCAGTCCCCCGCCACTTCCGCCCACCCCAAAGCCTGGAAACGAGGACTTCCCTCTCCCACCCACGCCGCCCGCCCTTGGCCAGGCCCAGCAGCCGGGGGAGGCCACCTTCCGGTCGCAGAGAGGAAGCAGCATCCTCGATTGTTCTGTGCGGGGCCCCTGGCTCAGGCCCGGCTGCAGGAAGAGGCCATGTGGTCACCGGCCGTTCCTCGGCCTGTCCCAGGCTTCCTTGGGCAGTGCCTTCAGGCCTCGGGCTGGTTCCTCCTCCTCAGATGAGGTCCTTGGAAAGTAACAGAGAGGAGTGGGAGCAGGCCCCGCTGCACGCCAGCAGCTCCAGCGCTCCAGCGCCCCAGCCCCAGGCCGCAGGCCCCTCCAACCTGCCCAGCCCTTCCTACCAGCTCACCCTGAGGCAGCCCGTGCCGCTCCACCTTCTGGCTGGAAAGACCCTCACACATCTCATCGTCCAGGGCGCTCACACTGTAGACGGGTGCGTGAAACCCAACCCCGAGAGGAGGCAGCCCAGCGACAACACAATATAGCCATCTTTATGCTGACGCTGCCGGCGTTGCTCATTAATAATTAATCACCAGCAGTTATGACATTGACAGCTACCACGGATCCAGCCTTCTGACCACCAGGTGCTGTGCTAGGTGCTCGCGATGCCTGCCCTCACGTAACCCTCACCACCCTGCGTGAGGGAAGGCCTGTTGTCCCCACTTCACAGATGGGAACGGTGAGGCTCAGAAAGGTTGAGAGACGGGCCCAAGGTCTCAGCACCAGTGAATGGCGGAGCTGGGCCCACGCCCTGCTGCTCTCCTCCCCTCCCCCCAGGTCTGCCCTTTGGCAGAACCCAGAGCCAGAACTGAACCAGGCCCTTGGCATAGCCGTGGGCCAGATTCCCGTGGGGGCTCCAGAGAGGGGCAAACTGGGGACAATGTGAAGCGTCTCCCACTCAGGCGAGAAACTGTGACTTGTCACTCAGAAGACTGTGCCAGCTGACAGGTGGCGGTTGAGGAATTGCGGGGGACGGGGCTGTGGAGGCAGGTGTCTCCAACAGTTTGGGGTGGAGGGGGGAGAGGGAGGCTTTGAAAGCAATGTGGGTTGGACCCAGAACCATATAGCATCCTTTCAAGCTGGCTCGGAGAAGCTCAGCATTGTATGGCTGTCTGTGGGAGTCACATTATTGTCCCCCTTCAAATATTTCAGACCCAGATTATCATTCTAAAAAGTTCCCCTGGATTAGAGATTAATCTCTAGCAGGGATAATGTTTGGGGATATTAATAGGTTTTGGTTAAGTATTTGGAATTAATATTTTGAGTACAAGGCATGTGTAATGGGCCCACCTCGGGCCACTGAAGCCCAGTGCGTGGGTTTCATTTGAATGATTCAAATTGTCTGGGTCTCGTCCGGTGGTTCTCAACCAGCGGTGGCTTCCCACCCCTCCCAGGGACAGCCGGCCGTGTCTGGAGACACTTTTGGTTGTCACAACAGGGCTTTGGGGGGCTGCTGTCATCGAGCAGGTGGAAACCAGGGGCTCTGGACCACGTCCTACGACACACAGCACAGCCTCTGGTCCCGGCGAAGCCAGGGCGCAGTTCTGGGCAGCGGGAGGCCCCTGGGCAGCCCGCCGGCTCCTCCCTCCTCACTCTCATGTCGCGGGGCTTAAAGACATGAAGAGTGGCTGGGGGTCGGGGAGATGGATGGGAAGGGTGTTTGCGTCACACACTCAGGCCTCCTCTAAGCTAGCCCTTCCCGTTCCCAGTGGCTCCGGCTCAGAACAGCCGCCTGTTCGGTGATTCTTAAAACGATTTTGTTGATTAATAGTAAGTCGAGCAGCTTCCAACTCAGCATTTCAGCCCCGGGGCGTCACCTACACGAACCATCTCACGAACCCTCACCTACCCCTGTCCTCTCTCGAACCCTCACAGCGGCCAGTGACAGCACTGACCCTCAAGCCCCGGCGTCACCACTGGTCAGTCGTTCCGACCCCAGGGTCTGAGCCCATGAAGGACACGACCCTCCCAGGGAGCCTTAAACTCTGCCCCTCTCTGGGACTGGGCCCCTCCACCCGGGATCAGGAGCCCAGGAGGGTGGGACGCCGACACAGAGGGTCCTGACCAACAGAGGGGTCCCAAGGGGAGGGGACAGACCCAGGGAAGCAGGTAGACAGCCAGGAAGCCGGCCGTCAGCCCTTTGGAAACGCCAGTCGCTCACAACTATTTCAAAACTTGTAGAAGTCGGGGAGTTGCCCTGTGTCAGAAGAGGAAGCCGGGGCCGGGGAGAAAACTCGCTGCAAGAGTTACCCATGTCGGTCGGCATTCTGATCTCAGCCACGATTTTCAACTCATTACAGATGCGGTCGCTGCCTCCCCATCAGAAAATCACCCCAATTACCATCACAGCGAGGGCCGCTCGCCTTGAGTATTGTGCCGGGCGCTTGGCGTGCCGCCGACTGCTTGACAAGCGTCTCCCATCATTCTCACAATGAGCCATGGCGCAAGGGCTAGGACGCCCCCGTTTGCAGAGGAAGAAACCAATGGTCAGAGTGGCGCAGGTCACACCCTGGAGAGCGGCAGAGCCTGGACGGCCGCCCAGGGCTGGGTGACTGCAGCTGAGGTGCGCCCTGGGCTCCCCACCCAGGAGGCAAGGACTGGCACAGGAAGAGAAAGGTCGTCTCGGGTCTCCAGGCTCGGGCCTGCCTCCAGCCAGTGCCTGGGCGTCGCCAGAGCCGCCGCACAGAGGGCAAGGCCTGGAGGACTGGAAACCCTGTGCACAGATGGGAAGGCTGAGGCTCCGAGCCAGGCCTGTGCCCTCGCGCCCCACATCACATTCACCTCATCACATCACACCCCTTTCTCCCTCCCGGCGCCCGCGCCCTCCCTGTGCTGAAGGGCCCCTGCCTACCCGACCCCAGAGCCTGGCCTGAGGCCCTGGAACCCCTTCCGTCCTCCAGTTGCCCGGATGCCTCGCAAAGCCCCGAAGGCTTCGAGCTTACGGCTTCTTAGGAAAGGTTCACACCAAATAGCTGAGGCTCACGTTCCCTCTGGAATGGGAAGTCGGCCCCCAGCCTGGATTAAGGGCCGCTTTCGGGAATTAAAGGGCTTGGGCGTGGAAACAGGTTGGCGGAGGATCGTGAGTGTCCGTCTAGATAGGCCTCATCGGGCGATCGCGGTTACGCCCTCGTCTAAGTTGGACTGTGTTCCCGTTTCCCTTATAACTCAGTCAGTGGTGGAGCAGCCGTAGCATTTGGTGTCCCCCCCATCCCCATGCCCTCCAGACCCCCCTCTAATCTCAGGCGGCCCAGGATGTTCCTAAACAGCCCAAAGTCCTGCTCCTGGGCGTCTCGTCCTCACTGCAGACCCGGGTGCTGCACAGAATGGACGCTGAGAGAGGGGCTGCGGGAGAGTGGCCGGGCAGCTCCCTCGGAGAGGCCCCCGTGCCCCGGAAACGGCTATTGTCCCGCCCTGCCTGAGGCTGGCTCTTCAGGGGAAGTCCACCACTGCTCATCCACTCGCAGGATGGCCACCTGGGACCAGGGAACATGCCAGAAAAGCAGCCCAGGGCTCAGGGTCCTGCCCTGAGATTTCCGTTATCCTGGAGGTCAGGCTGGAGAGAGAGGCCAGAGGGCTCCTCTCAGCTGTCAGGGCCCCGCTGGGGCCTGAAATTGATGTCCACTTAAGTGGCCTCCCGCCTTGGAGAGAAAAAATGCGACCCCACGAAGCAAACCTGGTCTCTAAAACCGGCCGTCCTCTCAAACACACCACAGGTAACAGCAAAGCACCCTCCCCCCCAAAGCCGAGGCGCGTCTGAAGACCCGAGACCAGTTCCGACCCAGCCACACGGCTCTGGGCAGATAACTCAGGCGGCTCCAGGGCGCCCAGTTCCTTCCCTGAGCGTCCGCCACGTGGGCTCGCAGGGCCGGAGCCTGGGGCCCAGCCGTGGCCTCTGCTGATCCGGACAGCATGCTTGCTTTGTCAAAGAGGCGCCTGATGGAATTCCCTCTGCTTTTGATTGATTGGTTGGTTGATTTTAAAGAGAGAGAGAGAGAGGAAGGAAGAGAGAGAGAAATCAATTGGTTGTTCCAATTATTTATGCATTCACTGGTTGCGGGAATCAGACCCACAACCTCGGCGTATCAGGACGACTCTCTAACCCCCGAGCTACCCAGCCAGGGCTCCTCTGCTTTCTCGGCAACCTCAGGGGGGCAGGGGAGGAAGAGGATCCAAGAGCCACGAGCCCAATCTGAGGCAACACGCAAGCCCTCTAGGAGGTCACGTGGCCAAGGAGGACTCAGAGGCCCCTTCCGGACATGCCTAAAGCCCCCCTCTGCCCCTGGTGAGGTCCTGACCCCTCACCCCAGACCATCAAGCTCCACACCCAAGCAGCCCCCCCAAGCTTGCTCCTGAACAGTACTCACATGCCCTGCTCCCCGTACTGGTTGTAGAACTCCATGTGGCTGCACGCCTGGATCCAGCCCACTACCCAGGTCTCCTTCCTGGGGATGGGCGGCATGACCACCTGGGCCGAGGCACGGAAGTGGGGTGTCCGGTAGCGGAGCACCACGCTGGAGGACTCGTCGATGCTGGTGGGGACGGGGTCGATGGAGGCTTTCACGTCAATCACCGTGATGCCTTCCCGGAAGATTCTGCCTTTGCCCCCGATGCTCTGAATACAGCCCATGGCACACAGGACCGCTCTGAGCTCCAGGGAAGGCCAGCAGTCCCAGAGGAAACTGGGCATTGAAAGGAAGGAGGCCGCGGGACCCAGGGCAGACGGCACTGCTCTCCCACTTCGTCTCCTTCAGCTCTCCAGACCGATATCCATAGGATAGAAAACTCAATGGGCAGGGGGCGCTTGCATGTCACACCTCAGGCCTGTTTATAAATAAAGGCTTTGCTGCATTTCAAGGGTCCCGGGTTCTTCTCGCAGTGGACAAAAATCACCGATATTCTTTGGGTTAAAAAAAGGAAAGTTTGGATATTAGTGGATAATCATGTTCAGACATCCAGCCCTGCCGGGCCTCCACGCGGGAAACGCAGCTGCGAGACGCTCCCTGAAGTCTTCGGGGAAGAAGGCGACACGGGGACACATAAATAAGGCAGGCCCGTCCCGTCCGCCCGGCGCGGCGCGGCGCGGCCGCCACCCTCGCTGCAGAAGCGCGACTTCCTGCCCTCTGCCTTCCGCGCGCGCTCGGGACACTCGCCCGGCCCCTCGCCCCGCGGGCCGAATCAATGGGAGGGCAGTTTCTGTTCAGGCGCCGGAGGTCCCGGCTCCCTCGAGGGCGAGCGCCGACCCGCGCTTCCTGGAGGCGAGCGCCGGGCTCCGGCCGCCCGCGAGGTCCCCGTGGAGCGCGGCGGGCGGCGGGGGCCCTGGTCGGCGCCCACGGGAGGCGCAGCGACTCCCGATGCGGGCCGGGCTTTCCTCGTCGTGCCCGCCGTTTGGGGCTCCCCGGCTGCTCTGGACCCGCCGCCTCGGTCGCCGCCGCCTCCGAGGACCTGGTGGGAAGTGGAAGGGACAGGGCGTCAAGGCCCGCCCCGAAGTTGAGCCTAACTTTTCGCGGGGAGCGCGGGGGGCATCGACGAGTGTGCACAGGGCGCGGGCTCGGGGCAGACAGCGCAGCTCTGGGCGGTCTCCCCGGAAGCGGCCCCTCGCCCCGCTGCCCGCCCCGTCAGTGGCCGCCGCACGACCGCGCGTTCCAGCGAATAATCGCTGCCCGTGACATCTCCGCTGACACCATCCCGGCCGAGGACGGGGCGGGGGGGGGGCAGCACTGCAGTGGGCCGCGTGGACTTGCCGGCCCTGGCACCGCGCCCACCGCCTCGCCGCCCGCTCCCGTCCCCAGCCTGTCCCTCCGGCTCCCGGAGGGCGCAGTGCCACCCCCGCAGGCCGGTCTGAGCGGTCGCGCGCCCCTTCCCGGGCCGGGATCCCCCGACCCTTGGAGGGCACCGTGCCCTAGCCCCGCCGCATCTGTCCGCCCTCGTCAGCCGCGAGTGGCCCCGAATCCCCGCGCGCTGGGCACACTCGCAGCCGCGGGGGAACTTAGGCGCGCACGCCCCCACCCGGGCGGCGCCGGCGACTCACCTGCCCCTCGGGCCAATCCGCGAGCCCCGGCCGCCGCCCTCCGGCCGCCCCTGACCCCGCCGCGGGCACGTCCTCCGGGCGCCCCTACCCCCTGCCCCGGGCAGTGTCCTTTGGCTCTACTGGGGTCTGGGGCCGGCGTGGGCGCTCCTGGCCCCCACGTCCTCCTAGCTCGGGGGCACTGGGGGGCGAGGGGGCGGAGGGCTGAGGCTCGGGGCGCTCTCGCCCCCACCCCGCGCGCCTCCCTTATTTTATGATCATCGTGAGCCTGCAGTCGCCACTCAGCCCCGCCGCCGCGCCGCACCGCCCGGCGCGCCCCGCGCTGCCTCGCTCCGCTGCAGCATCGGAAAGGCAACCAGGTCAAACTTTGCAGAAACTCAGCCCCTACGCCGGCCTGGCCCCGCGTCCGCTTGCAGCCGCCGGCGGGAGCGCCGCGCATGCAGGCACCGACCGCACGCTCGCCGGCCCCGCGGGGATGCAGGTCTGCAGGCGGCGGCGGCGAGCGCCGCCTCCTCCTCGCCGCCCGCCCTGCTCTCCACCCTCGCGCCCCACACGCCTCCCGCCTTCCCCCTGGTAATCCTCTCCCCCTCTCCCGCCTCTCTCCCCCTGCAGCTGCTAGGAGAGCGGAGCCTTTCCTTGCATAAACGACATTTCCTTTTGGGCAAGCCCGGGGGATTGTGGGTAGTGTAGTTCGGCTTGTGTCTCGGGTCCAGGTAGCTGCTCCCTATGCCCTTTGAACTCACAGGCTTTGGGGGCGCAGGGCACACAGAGAAACGTCGCGCTGCCCTGATATTCCTGGCCCGGAAGGGCCGCGGCTGGTTGAAGCCAGGGCCGGGGCTGTGGGAGGCTCCAGGGCCGGGCAGGTCAAGATGGATACAGGTCGAGATGGATACGTCTAGGGAAAGAGCCCCTGTGCCCCTCCCTCTGTGCTGGGCCTCTGGGCACCTGACAGGCGGTCAGGCCTGTTGGACCCCAGTTGTGACAGGTGCTGTACCCCATCAGCATCTGTGCAGGAGAACTCTTCTGTGCATTTCACAGAGCAGGCAGCCCAAGCTGGGAGCCTGGGAGACTTGCCAAGCGGCCCAGCTGAGACTGGGGCCTGCTGGTCTGGGTACGGAGGTTCAAAAGGGCATTTGAATCTGATCGTGGGGGGGGGGGGAGCGTTGGGGACAGCTGTGATCCTCTCCGAGCACCCTCACACCGTTAGCCTCACCCTCACCTTGCAGCCACCCAGGGAGAGCGGGTGGTTTGTGGCATCGGAAAGCCTTGCAGCCACATTAGAGCTGTTTCCTCCCCCCATGACTCTGACTCCCAAAGGTGCCCGCAGCCGGGCCCAGGGCAGGCGGTTCTGCCATTCCCGGTGAGTGCCAGTGAGGGCAGGGGCCAGAGGGGCGGGGACTTCCGCCACGTTGAGGTCTCTTTGATGAGTGATCAGCCAGGCTGAGTGGTCCATCAAATACCAGCGGCAGCGGCAGCGCAGGCCACAGGAAGTGTGTAGATACACCCAGCCGCACCCCACTCTCACCTGCTCGCTGCCATGGGCCCTCCCTCAGCCTAGCGCGGGCTGGTCCCTCTCCAGTTCAGCTCATCCCACCACTGAGACCAAGGCGGGGTCTTATGACCTGCTTCCTGCCGGAGGGCAGCACCCCAACAGCAGAGGCCTCCTCAGGACTGTGTACACTTCCGTTTCCCGGAAGAAGCGTTCCCTGGCCGCCCAACCCACAGCAGCCTCTCCCTGCCCTGCACTCGTGGCCTCCACAGGACCCTCTACCCCAGGGACTCACTACAGCCATCCATGCCTCCTTTGTCATCACATCGGTTATGCAGTTTAGTTTACATATGTTAATCTTTTGGGTACCCATCTCAGCTCCCACACCATCAGCCCCAGGGCCTGGAGCGGAGCAGACCTCATTAGCCTGGAAGCCCCTCACGGAAGGGGCTGTCCTGGTGACCAGGATGTGAACGTGCTGAGCTGCACATCTTTCAGGTTTGACATAAGAAGGACAGAGGCCAAGGCCCTGACCTGCTCACTACGTGGTCAAAGCCCCGAGGATGATTTTCTGGGGACCTGTCCCCTGGGTGCCCGTCGGAAGGGATGTTACTCCCTGTGGCCCTGGTCTTGGCCTAGGTTTGTGATGATAATGATAAAGCCCCCACTGTGTGTTAGGTGCTGCCTGAGTGAGCATTGTCTCCTGTATCCTTCACCTTGACCCCAGAAGGTGGGCTGTACAGACAGACAGACCTAGGGGTCAGGGGACAGTGGCATTTTCAAGTCTGAATCCCACCCAGATCTGGCCAAGCCTAAAGCCCGCTCATCCCCTCCAAGCCAGGAAGGAACCGATTCTGGAAAGCTTTGTCTCTGAAAGCCGCACGGGATGAGAGTGAGGACAAAATCAAAGACCCCTTGGCCTCGGCCGCAGAACCTCCCCTTTCTCATCACCCATCATGTGATGCTTCGTCTTGGGCTTGTTTGCAGGTGAGCTCTGCAGGGAGGTGGCCCAGGCCATGTCCGTGGGCCCGTCGGCCTGGCTCTGAGCTACGAACCGGTTCCCCCAGAGCCAGCTCTGACAGGTAGAGGGTCTGAAAGGCTCAGCTCACGTGTGCATCCCCTGGCCCAGCTCCTGAGGGGCCCTCCAAGGTTCTGGCTGCTTCCCCAGCCCCCCTGCCACACACACACACACACACTCGCCTCCCCACGCCGCCCTTCTTCCTGCTCAGCATTTCCTGGAGCTCTGGGTGTTGGGCACAGACCCGCGGCTGTCTCAGCATCTGCAGGAGGCCCAGGAGGCATCCGCACGGGCGTGAACTGCTGGCTTCCGCAGAACAGGACAGGGGCCTTTGTCCGAGAGGTGCCCAGCACCAGAGGGACACTCACAGTGCCCCCAGGCCCCCCAGACTCCTCTGCGGTGACATCACCAGTGCAAGGGGGAGAGGAGGGCCAGCAGGCACAGCCAGCCCCTCCCAGAGGTGGTGGACTCAGTGTGGCCCCTGGAGCCCATGGTAACATCTCTGAAACCACTCAGTCAGCCCCCGGCTTTTGCCCAGTGTTGGCTGATGCCCGCTGTGTGCTGGGCCCTCAGAGCCACTGGGGACACCGGCAGGGCCAGGACAGACGATGAGAGTGGTCCCCAGGCACTTGCATCCCCATGGGCCAGAGAGACATCCAGGGATGGCTCCGGGCATGACGAATAGAGGTGTTCGTTAACATAAATAACAAATGGGCACAAATTCGTGCTCGAACAGTTACGGGTCAGTGTCGATTGTTTCGCCGGGATGTTCGTGCAGGTGTCCATTGTTTTGATGTGCGTGTGTCCAGTGTTGAGCTCAGGGGGAGGTGGGTGATGACAGATGCCTGGCCCAGGGGTCGAGGTGGGCAGGCAGTGAGTGAGCGATTAGAGCAGCGGTTCTCAACCTGTGGGTCGCGACCCCTTTGGTGGGCAAACGACCCTTTCACAGGGGTCGCCTAAGACCATCCTGCATATCAGATATTTACATGACGATTCATAACAGTAGCAACATTACAGTTATGAAGTAACAATGAAAATAATTCTATGGTTGGGTCACAACATGAGGAACTGTATTTAAAGGGCCAGAAGGTTGAGAACCACTGGATTAGAGGAAGTTAGAGTGAATGCATGTGTGGAATGAATGATGGTGTGAGAGTGTGAGTGTGTGTGTCTCTGTGTCAGGGTGTATGTGACAGTTGTGTGTAACTATGTGTGGAGTGTGTCTAAGTAAGTCTGAGTGCCCATGAGTGTGTGTGTGTGTGTGTGTGTGTGTGTGTGTGTGTCAGTCTATGAAGGCATATGTGTGTCCGTGTGGGAGTGTGTGAGGTGTGCAGGGGTGTGAGTGACCAGACGTGGTGTGGGTGTAGATGTGTGAGTGGGGGCATGTTGTGTATGACAGTGCATGTGTGAGGGTCTGTATGCATGTGTTAGAGTGTTCTGGTTATGTGAGTGAGCGTGTGGGTATGAGTGAGCACGATGGGTGTGCCCATGTGTGTGTCCATGAGGGTGTATGCGTGTGTGTGTCTGGGGAAGGGTGAGTTTGTGTCCATGTGGATGTGCGGATGTGTGTGTGGTGGTGGGCGTAGGTGAGCACGTTTGTGGGTGTGAGTAGGTGCGATATGTGAGTGTATGTGAGAGTGTGCGTGTCTGTGCAGGTAGGTGTGTGGGTGGTGGTTTCGGGAGGGGGGTCTTCAAGGCGCCTGCTGGATGGAGAGTCCCAGGCCGGTCGGAGCCGGTGAGGGGTGGCTTGTCAGGCCTGGTGCACAGGGCGGTCCCCTG
>NW_005871774.1:120082-122442 GCF_000147115.1 Myotis lucifugus | reverse complement strand
GCAGCCTGGAATGCAGCTGAGTGAGCCGCGGGGCGGGAGCACCTTAGCGTGGGAGGCAGTGATGAAAAATGCTTTTCACGGGGCACTCCGCCCCACCCTGGCATGTGGCCCTGCGCGGTCCTCCCTCCCTCCTTCCCGCCAGCTGTGCGTGACCCCAGGCCTCTGCCCAAAGGGGAGCGTCTCACCCACTCCCCTCCCCTCCCCTCCCCTTCTGGGACGTTGCCCCAAATGGCCGGCCTCCTGGTGGCCATGAGTCTGATGGCAAGGTTTGTCCAAGACCTGGACTCCGGAATCAGGCAGCCATTCGTTCAATACATGAATGTTTATTAAGCACCTACTGGGTGCCAGGGCCCCTGAGCCCTGGACGCACAAGTGAACAAGTAGACAGCGGTCCCTGCCCTTTGGTTGGCACTCTGCTGGGAAGACACAGGCCATGAACACAGAGTGAGCGAGTGGAGCGCATGTGAGAAAGGACGCAGGCCGAGGAAGAGAGCAGAAGAGCTCACCCGGCTGCCCGGAGGGAACCCCCTTGCTCTGAGCTCCGACGTCCGCGTCCGTGCAATGGCACGTCAAGCCCCCTGCGCGGTTGGCGATGGCTCAGGGACACGCAGCCGCTCCGGGTCTGGCACACAGCCCGTGTGAAGTACAGGCGGGTGATCCATGTGCGAGGAGTAGCAGTAAATCTGTCTCACACACTTAAAGACAACAAGGAACACGTGTCGGCAATGTACAAGCTGCTCTCGGTCCCAGAAGCCACCGGGAAACCTCTCCTGCTCTCAAGGAGGAGGCCGTGTACCCACGTGGCCAGGGACAAGGGCTCCGGGCTGAGACCGGAGCCTGACTCCTGGTCTCCTCTTACCTGGCAGGTCCCTCCGCTCCGCACTGCACCCCTCTCTCGAGATGGGCTGTGCTAGAACAGGGGTGCTGTGTGGGCCACGGCAGGCGGCACAATGATGGGGGCACAGGTGGGCTGCAGGCACGGGGCCACCTCCATCATCTTCGCACGTCCCGCTGGTCCTTGCATGGGGGAGCCAGTGAGTGAGTGACAGGTGAGCGACAAGCAGGCAGGGACCAGCCAGCCCAGGCCCCCGCTCTGACCTTCACCAGCTGTGTGGCCTCACAGGTGATGTCCCCACCTCGTGTGCTCTTCGCCATCTCTGACATGGGACCCGTGTGGCTGGACTTGGTCTGACATCTGGAAGTATCCACAGCCCGTCCATGTTCTCCCAAATCTGGGCAGTGCGGTGTCGGGTCTCAGCAGGACGCATCTGAGCACGCTGTTTTGTTTTTAAATATATTTTTATTGATTTCAGAGAGGAAGGGAGAGGGAGAGAGAGGTAGAAACATCAATTTTGAGAGAGAAGCATTGATTGGCTGCCTCCTGCACGCCCCCTACTGGGAATCGAGCCTGCAACCCGGGCATGTACCCTGACCGGGAATTGAACTCCGACCCTTCAGTCCGCAGGCCGACGCTCTATCCACTGAGCCACACCAGCTAGGGCTGAGCTACTTTATATTCTGCTTCAGTGCACAGGGACGTATGCGTGAGGGTGGCCGCGCCGGAATAGCGTTGAATAGTCACAAAATGGAAACAACCTACATGTCCAATGACAGAGGGTTGCTTACAGAAACCACGGCCCATCCTTATGACAAACAGCCATTGAAAAATCATCGGTTGTCATGGAAACATGGCCAGGTTTATATTTGTTACGTGGAAATGGGAGGTTATTTTTTTAAGGTCGTATAACACATTTTTTAAATGCACATTTAAAAAATATATTTTATTGATTTCTTACAGAGAGGAAGGGAGAAAGATAGAGAGTCAGAAACATCGATGAGAGAGAAACATCAATCAGCTGCCTTCTGCACACCCCCTACTGGGGATGTGCCTGCAACCAAGGTACATGCCCTTGACCGGAATTGAACCTGGGACCTTTCAGTCCGCAGGCTGACGCTCTATCCACTGAGCCAAACCAGTCAGGGCTAAATGCATATTTATGTGTGTGTGTATATATATGATATACATTGATGCAATTTGTTTAATGTGTTATTTCTGGTTATTAAAGTCATACTTGATATGACTTTATCAAGCAGAATATAAAGAAAGTAGCTCAGCCCTATTTGATGGTTGTAAGTATAAGTATTGGGACTGAGACAGGTGAGAAGCCCTTGATCACCTGACCCCGATACCCTTGGGCAATGGGAGCGACCTCCTCCGGGAAAATTGCATTCCCTACACATGAAAACCATTTCCCTAGCATGGAAACCTGTGCTGTGTGGCCATTCCTGGGGGATAGACACCCATGATCGATTGGTCAAATGATCAATTAGACATAAAATATCATAGGACTTTCTTCCCT
>NW_005871774.1:114119-119873 GCF_000147115.1 Myotis lucifugus | reverse complement strand
GAGGGGAGGGGCCGGGCCTGGTCCCAGAGGCTGAGATGATGCTGTCGTGACGTCACTCACTCCATCTGGTGCCCGGAGAGGCCTTCAGCCTGGGCTCCACCGTCCAGTCCGTGGGACCAAGACCACGCTGCCCGGGCCATGGGAAGGCCAGCCTGGCTCGCAGGGGCCTGGACGGCTCGGAGGGAAGCTGATAAAGGCGGGGCTGAGTCCGGAGCCCACAGCGGGCCTCTGGCCTGGACAGCTGAGGCCGGGGCAGCCGGAGAACTACATTTCCCAGAGTCCCCCAAAGCCTGGGGAGCGAGCCATTGGGAGATTTAAATAGCCCAGGCCTCGAGGCAGGGCCGCAGCTGTGGACGCCCCCGCCTCCCTGGCGGCTCGATTGGCGCCCGCCGGCCGGCCGTGGTGGGCTCGATTGGCTGCCCAGCTGGCACTGACGTCCCCTGGAGCCGGGTGGCAGCCGGAGGTAAACAGCCATGTGCAATCCTCCGCTCTATATTTAACCGTGGAGGAGGCAGGCAGGGAGGTGGCCGCTCTGGGGGCAGCTCTCGCCTCGGGGAGAAGGCCCTCGCAGCCGGCCTGGCACCGGCCCTCACGGTGCCAGCGTCACCATGCCGGGCTCCCAGAGCCGGGCCCGGGCCCGGGACCGCAACAACATCCTCAACCGGGCCGAGTTCCTGTCCCTGAACCAGCCCCCCAAGGGGGTCCCAGAGCCCCGCAGCTCGGGTAGGAAGGCCTCGGGCCCCTCGGCGCAGCCCCCACCCCCCGGCGATGGGGCCCGGGAGCGGCGCCAGTCCCAGCAGCTGCCCGAGGAGGACTGCATGCAGCTGAACCCCTCCTTCAAGGGCATCGCCTTCAACTCCCTGCTGGCCATCGACATCTGCATGTCCAAGCGGCTGGGGGTGTGCGCCGGCCGGGCCACGTCCTGGGCCAGTGCCCGCTCCATGATCAAGCTCATTGGCATCACGGGCCACGGCATCCCCTGGATCGGGGGCACCATCCTCTGCCTGGTGAAGAGCAGCACGCTGGCCGGCCAGGAGGTGCTCATGAACCTGCTTCTGGGTGAGTGTGCCCGCCCCCCGCCTGCCCCCCGCCTGCCCCACCCACCCTGCCAGGACCAGCGGGGCCCCCGGAAACAGAGGGGAACAGTCTAATGAGGTTAGGCAGGAAGGGCGCCCCAGAAACAGGCGAGCTCCGGCCTGGGGCTGAGAGAGCCAGGGATGCGCAGATGAGGGCCCTGAAAGGTGGGGGCCGCTGGGAACCCCTGCCCAGAGGCAGCTGGGGGGTGGGCACTGGAGGCTGCGGCCCCAGGCAGGTAGTCGGGCTGGTGGGGTCCTGTGGGGGTCTTGGATGGAGCGTCTCATCTCGTAACTCCCACCCACAGGTGGGGGTCCCTGAGTTTCTGGGCTGCTTGCAGGCAGCGCTTGTGAGCTGCCCCCCTACCCCCCTGCCTGGGCCCGGGACCCTGCCAGCTGCCTGAGGTGACCCCATAGGGACTAGGGGTGCAGGGGGTTCAGGGTGGGCACCCACACACTGGTGGCCTCCTGAAAGCCATACCTGCCCCTTCCCCGGGTGAGTGGCCAGGGGAGGGGCCTGTGAGCTGGTGTTTGGTTGGTTTTAACAACGTCTTTGCCGCCAGGTCTTTCTGTTCAGCCTGCTCTGTGCCAGGTGTCGTGGGGGGCGCAGCCCAGGTGGGAGGCAGGCCCTCCCCTCCATCCGGCCACCCTCCCAGCACCTCCAGGTCCCAGTGCTCCTGGGAACCTCTGCTTCCACCCCCATGTGGAACCATGTCCATCCCTCGCTCTTCCCAGCGTGGCCACCATGTGGAACGCCGGTTAGACACTGACGAGGGGTCCCAGTTCCAAAAGGGGGTGGGTCAGACCGCAGAGAACTGGTCCCCGAGGAAGTTACGATAAAAACGTGCGTCTCCTCCCCTAGGCCTCAGAGAGTCTGGGGATGGACGCGCTGTGGGTGGGACGTGGGGCAGTTGCTTCGTGAAGGAGACAGTGGGTGTAGCATCATCATCGTTTTCTTGTTCTTATGACTAAATTCTTTACATGGCTTGTTATTTATCCCGAATAAGCAGTCCCATGTGACTGGCGCTAGGATCATTCCCACTTCACAGATTAGGAAACTGAGGCCCCTATAAATAAAGCCTGGCGCAGGCTTCAAGCTGGGGATTTGCACCAGGTCCGCCTGCGTCCAGGCCTGTGCTCCTTCCGGGCACCGGGCCATGGGCTCGAGAGGGAGGGTGCAGGGCAAGGCGGCCGAGGTGCCACGCGGGGGCTGCTGGGGCAGAACCCTGCTCTCCTCGTCCGTGGCCTCCCCAGGGCCCACCCAGCCTCACACGGAGCAGGGGGCCAGGGGCCTGGTGTCAGAGGACGGGAATGGAGAGCGTGTTCGAGCCCGCTCCCTGGACCCGCCTGCACGGTCCCGCCCCGGATGATGGCGGTAAAATCCGTAATGTGTTTAGTGTCTGCTGTCTGTCCACTTCTCCGTAAACCACGCCATCCCTGAGCCTCCCACACCCCCATGAGGGAGAAGCCATTAGCATTTTCCGTTTAACGAGGGGGAAACGGAGGCGCAGGGAGATGCAGTTGGTCGGCCACGGGCCAGTGTGAGAACTGGGAGCACATCTGTTTAGTTAGGAGGTTTCTGGCCCATTCCGGCACCCGGCTGCCGGGGCACAAAGGTTTTGGCTTGGAAGAACGAGACGCCAGACCCTCCCTTCTGGAAGAAGGACGGTTGTTTCAAGTTCTTTAAACTTCATTTCTTGAGCTTCATATGTACCCATCCCATGCCATGGGCGTCCCATAGCTCATGATTTAAAAGTCTGTGTAATGGCCTTAAGGTAAACGGGAAGACACCACCTGACAGATGCGTTCCCTGAGGCTCAGAGGCTAAGGGACTGGCCCCTCCACACGGGAGTACGTGGCAGGTTGGGGACTCCAACCCAAGTCCTCCAGACAGCAACCCCTCGCCATCCCCTCGCCACCCCTTCACCATCCCCTCGCCATCCCCTCGCCACCCCCCTCGCCGTCGGTCTGCAGGGTTCTGCTGTCTTTGGGGGGCGGTGCGCCTTGGGGTCCAGGCCCCCAGCCGAGCCTGACTCGCTCTGTGACCTTGGTCAGGTCAGTTCCCATCTCAGAGCCTGGGCTCCCTGACCTCCGTGGGGCTCAGGGCTGTGGGGGGGACTCAGGGGTAGAGCACTTGGCACAGTGGGTGGCCCGCGGATGTGCCCAGTGGAGGCCGATCCACTGTTACTCGCGCTGCAGGGCCCAGAGGAGTGAGGGAGCCCCACCCAGCCCCGCTCCCACTCCAACACCAGGGCCCCCAGTAGATTAATGGGGGGTCCCTGGGCTGGGAGCGGAGGCCTCTCCCTGTACAGTTGGGACCTGGGCTCCCCTCGGCCCTGGGGCAGGAGGGGGGCTGAGGCGCCTTAGGGCCTGGGCAGAGTCCCAGCCAGGCTGGGGGGAGTTCTCCGCACCACCCCTGCGGTACTTCCCTCAGGGCATGCTGCCCAGACTCAGGCAGTGACTTAGCCCCTCTGAGCCTCATTTTCCTCATCTGTTAAATGGGTTGCTGGGACCCTTCACTGAAGAATTACACACAGTGCTTAGCACACAGGAATGCTAGCGTGGCAATGATTGTCACCTCCATCCACACCACCATCACCAAGGGAAGTCCGGGGTCCCCTCCAAGCTCTCGACCTGTGAGATCCTCCTCTGTCCGTCCCCTGCAGCACCGGGCTCGATGATCCCAAAGAGACCCAGGTGACCCGTGACCCAGGCCCTCCAGTTCCCCATCCTGTCTCTCACGGGCCGACAGGAGACCAGGCCCTGGCGCCCACCGTCTCCTTTCCGTCTCTAGGAATTGACTGCCCTGGGACCTCATAGACGAGGAATCCCGTAGTTCTTTGTCCTTCTGCGCCTGGCTTCTCTTACTCCGCACAGCGTCCTCAAGGCCCATGGTTCCCTGTGTCCGTGCTTCCTGCCTTGGGAGGCGAGCGATGTCGCGTGGTGTGGTGGACCACAGTGTGTTTACCGCCCTCTGTCCATGGCCTCTGGGTTCTCTGCCTTTTGGCCACTGTGAACACGGCTGCTGTGGACACGGGGTCTCTCGGAGAGCCTGCCTCCCTTCCTCAGGGCGCAGACCCAGAAGCTCAGCCTGTGGAGGAGCCGCCACACGGTTCCCGCGGCAGCTGCCCCTGGTGCACCCCGCCCGCCGCACTGCACGAGGCTCCAGTGTCTCCACACCTACCAGCACCCTTATCCCATCTATGTTAACAAAAGGCCCGTGGTCACCACACCGTAACGCCATCACGACCAAAGGAGCAGCGGCTCTCGCGGAGGGCAGGGCGGGCGGCCAGCTGAGGCAGGTGGATTTCGTGCGCCTGGGCCTCTCGTTTGTAATCGCCATCCTGATGGGTGTGAACGTGGCGTTGGGGTTTTGATTTGCGCTTCCTTCGTGAGCAGTGATGTGGGGCCCCTTTTCGTGATACATTGTCGTGGCCAGAAAATGCACAGAGTGACCCACGTAGGTGATGAGAGAGCGAGCGTGGCCCTTGGCCCCTCAGCGGGAATCGCCTCCACTGCAGGTTGGCGCACGGGCCTCTGGTTCCGCTCTGTGCGCGCATCACATCGCCGCAGACGCCCCCCGGCCTCTGCCCAGCTCCGCCTCGTTCTCAGCCCCCGATGGGCCTGTGTGATGACCTCGGCCCCCACGTCCCTTCATGCTTGAGGGCTCAGGACCCGACCAGATTCCTCACCCCTGCAGCAGTCCCCCCCCCGCACCCCCTCCCAGCCCCCCTTCCCCTTAGCAGACCCTCCGCCGCCCGCCTGCCCCTGCTCCCCGGACAGCCTAGGTGACAGCCCTCCATGGGAGTTAGGTTGACCAGGAGCACGCTGGTGAAGGTGAGCCGATCATGCTTCCTGCCTGCCCAAGCCCACTTTGTACCATCTCAGGGCAGCCCTGGGGCGTCCCCCACCCCCCGAGCCAGGTCAGGGCCCCCAGCAGCTGACACGAAGGGGAAGGGAGGAGGGAGCCATGGGCGGGCCCCAGGGCTGCAGCGTCCCCACTCTAAAGCCGAGCCCAGCAGCCTGGCACTCAGCTGAGGAACAAACGTGCCCTCCACCTTCTGTGCTCGTGATTTCGACACCCCTGCACCCCAACATCTGCAGAGGCAGGGCCAGCTCCTCCAGGTGAGCAAACCGGAAGCTGCGCAGGGATGGAATTCCTCAGACTCTCAGGCTGGGGGACAAGACAGACGCTCAGGACCTCCTCCCTCGCCACCTCCCTGCCCCTGCAGGCCTCCCCGGCTGGGCTTCCCGGAGCGCCTAGGTTTAAGAGAACGTCTTGTATGTGCGCTGCCACGCGCGTCACCTCGAATCCGCTCCTGGACCACGGGTCAGCTCAGTGGCGTTAGGTACACTCACCGCCATCACCCCAGACCTTTCTCATCTTCCCGACCGACACGGTGCCCACGGACACCCCCTCCCGCCCCGCCCCCAGCCCTGGTAACCTCTGACCTATTTTCTGTTGCTAGGAATCCCCTTATTCCAGGCACCTCTTATAAGCGGAGTCTTGCAATGTTTGTCTTTTGTGAGATCACTTTTTAAAATGTGCACAAGTGCCCTGCAGTCGTGGTGAGAAAACATTTTAAGGCAGAATTGACGGAAAGATGATTACAAATCGGCCGTCTTCTCTCCCAGCCAGAGCACGGCTCACATTTAGGGGCGCTTTCCGGGCCTTCTTTTC
>NW_005871774.1:90566-111320 GCF_000147115.1 Myotis lucifugus | reverse complement strand
GCATCCAGGCAGCAGGTGAGTGAAGGCTGCTGATCAGCTGACCTTAAATCAGAGACTCGCGTGGGCAACCAGGTGGGCCGATCATCAGATCATCAGTCCTTCCCGGCGGGGAGGGCGCCGCAATGTGAGGCTCCGCTGGCTCTGACGGTGGAGGTAGAAGCCTTGGACCAGGAGATGCAGGGCCTCCCGCCGCAGGAAAGGCCGCAGCCAGATCCCCTCACCCCCCACCCCCGTCTCGGAAGGAGCAAGAGCCCCGCACCCGGCCTCACCCCACAAGACCAGTGTGGACTCCCCGCCCCAGACGGCAGGTAAGACCATGCATGGGTGCTGCTTGAAGCCCCCGGGTTTGTGGCGATGTGTTCAATGTGTTCGTGATGCTCAGAACTGGCTCAGGTGCCCGCCACTGTGGCCACCGCCTCCATGCCCCACCCAGGACCAACGCCACCATCCAACCTGGGGCTCTGGAATCCTCCGGCCCAGCAGCCTCCCGTCACCAATGGGGACACAGGCCCAGAGAGGGTGTCGGGGCCACACCAAGTACCCCAGGAACTGGGGCGCCTTCCCTGAACTGCAGGTCCAGGGATACGGAGGGGGCAGAGCAGCAGGGGCTGAGAGCAGCCCCTCCGGTCCAAAGCGGCTCTCCAGGTGGGGGGAGGGGGCCAGACGAGGGCCCCCTACCTGGATCTCCGCAGTGTGTCTCCACTTGGCCTCCAGGAAAGGTCTCATTTGTCAGAATAAAGAGCAGGAAGTTGGGGTTCCGGTGATGGTGGCGGAGTGGGAGAAGCCCTCGCCCAGCCCATCATGGGTGTGATGGGTAAATTGGGCTCCCTCCCCAAATTCATATGTTGCAGCCCTAACCCCCGGACCTCAGAATTGGTCTGTATTTGCAACTGGGGCCCTGTCAAGGGGTGATTAAGTGAAAATGAGGTTATGGGGTGGGCCCTGAGCCCATAGGATGGGGGTCCCGAGAAGAGAAAACTGGGCGCCGACTCTCAGAGGGAGGCCAGTGAGGACCAGGGAGAAGGTGGCTGCCCACAGCCGAGGACACCCAACCTCCGGGCTGAGGGAGTGAGCTCCTGCCGTGGAAGCCACCAGACTGTGCCTTCGGTTCTGTGGCCCTGGGAACACAGTGGGGGTGTCGGGCCGGCTGGCTGTCACCTGTCACAGCAGGAGGAGCAAGGCTCAGGGGTGACTGGGATGCACCGGGTGAGTGGGGCACACCTGGGGCACCCGGCTGCTGCCCGGCCAAGTGGCTTCTGGGCAGTGTGGGGAGAGCACTGTGCAAGGAGCCCCTGGGGCGCTGGTGTCTGCACAGACCCCATCCCGGGGGCCTGACCCTTGGCCAGGGGAAGCCACTGCCCAGCCCAGCAATTGGTCCGGGACAAAGTCCTTGAGCCCCCAGCCCGTTCCCTCCTGGGGAAAAGTCCGGAAGGGGCAGGAGAGGGACAGCAGGAGCTAAAACCTGCAGGAACTCTGGGATCAGCGCCATCTGGCTCCTGGGGCAGGAGAGGGTGGGAGGGTGGGGGGGAGGATGGGGGAGAAACATCTGGCCTGTGCTTTGGCCAGCGTTTCTGTAATGCACGCGGCTCAGCTCTGTGCAGAGGGCAAGGCGGGAGCCCTGGCCGCGCTCCACCTGTCCTTCCCGTGTGAGAGGGGCCTCCAGACAGAGGCCTGCGGTGGGGACGCGATGAGTCTGGCCAGGGTGCCTGGCACGAGGTGGAGCTGGTGCACACACATGCACACACACACCCAGCCTCGCCGAGGGCCGGCCTCGGGTTCCCCACCGGGGAGCTGGGCTTCCTCCAGCTCTCAGACTCTGTAGCGTGCGCACACACAGACACTCCTGCATGTGACACTTCGTGTGCTCGGTGCAAACACACGTAGATGCACGCCTGTTCACATCCACACAGGTGCCATTATACATACACCTAAAATGGGACCATACATGGGGCTCACACCCACCCTAAAACCGCCACCTGCATCTGGTGCACACACCTCCCACGTGTATACGTGCACATGTTCATGCACACATGCATTTGTGTACTCTTCCACACTTGCCCATGCACACACCCTTCCATGCATCAGGCCCGCCAGAGTTAGCAAGTAAACATGCAGGATGCAATATTGGCGACATACTTATACTGAAAAGCTATTCATTATCTGAAACTCAAATGCATGTGTGTCCTGGATTTTATCTGACAGCCCTAATATGTACACGTGTACATGTGTTCACACACACACACTCGTGAAGCCATCAGGTCCCTGGCCCAGCCCGGACATGCCGTCTCCCTGGGAGAATTCCCGAGCCCGTCCCTCCGTCTGGTCATTGGCCCGCAGCCTGCGCTGCGGCCTCAGTTAGTGGCCTGGCTGGTGGGGAAGGGATGGCGTCCAGCCAGGCCCGGAGCTCGGGGCTCTGACTGGGGCCGTGCTGGGGCCCCGAGAGAGCTCCTCCCACCAGCAGCCCAGCTGTGAGGCCTGGCAGCATCGCGAGCCTTGAACCCCACCCGAGAGCTGAGAGCCGAAGCCCGGGGCCGGCCTCAGGAGGGATGTCCAGCTGGGGTCAGAGATGCAATCTGAGGCCCGAGGCCCGGCTTGGCCTCTTCTCCATCCGGGGCCGCTCTGCTGGTGGAGGCACCGGGGGCGAGGTTGTCCCCAAATCCTGATCGCTCGGCCTGCAGCCTCCGCAGAGGGACAGCGGCCAGTGGGGCCCTAGGGGGGCCTTAGCTCAGAGGTGGTGGCAGGAGAGACACGGACTGGCCCTCCCCGTGTGGCCTGGCCGCTCCCCACCCCTTAGAAGAGAGGAATTCTCGTCCTCAGCGGGGAGGGGGGCCGGAGCGGGGCCGAACACGTGTGATGACTCTCCTGAGAGCCTCCCAAAGAACAGGGTGAATTTTTTAAAGAAAGTATTTCTTTCCCTGATGACTATGGTTTTTGGTTACATAACAATGTGTTTTCTCTAATAAGAAACGAGTACACACAGGAAAAGCAAAAATATTGTGGTTATTCCTTCAGATGCTTTTCTCTGCGTTCACAAAGATATAGGTGTATTTTGACCAAAAAGAGCGGTGACACGCTGTAGCCTTGTGGCCTGCGGTTTTCACTCATGGAAGCCGCCTGACCATCCTTCTGCACCAGCGTCTGTGCGTCCGCATCTCGGCCGCCGCCGCCGCACGGCGATCCCACGTGTGGCAGGACCAGCGCTCCTTCTTTTAAACACTTGAGTCGCTGCCAGTTTGTTCTAAATCGTGGTGGCCGTCACCTAACAGAATTAACCACGTAAAGTAAGTTGAGTGTTTAGTACATCCACACGGTTTCTAAGTCCGCGTACGGAAAAGAGCGAGGCCCCTCCGGATTCTCCTCCCGGGGCCTCGCGGGCCTGAAGGCTGAGGATCCCTGGTCACACCTCACAGACGCCCCCGGCCCGGCTGGGAACGGCTCTGCAGGGCCGGTGTGCGGAGACCTGACATGTCTGTGCTCTCCGGCCTCCCTGTCCGCGAGCACGAGCCGTCCTTTCCGTCGTCTTTAACTCTTTTCACGAAATGCTGTGATTCTCTGCCTAATTCTTACCTGTTTCCTTAGCCTTATTCTCAGATACTTAAAACGTTCACACTCTTGGGAAGGGTGTCTCCCTTCCCCTCAACACACACACACTTTTTTTTTAAATTCTCACCCGAGGAGTGAAGCTATTTTTTCCCCATTGATTTTTAGAGAGAGTGGAAGGGGAGAGACAGAGAGACAGAGAGAAACAGCATGTGAGAGAGACACATCGATTGGCTGCCTCCCGCACGAGCCCTGACTGACCGGGGCCAGGGATGGAAACTGCACCCCAGGCATGTGCCCTTGACCAGGAATTGAACCCTTCAACGTGCTGGGGGTAGGGGGGCGGGGGCTCCAACCACTGATCCACACTGGCCAGGGCAACACACACACACACACACACACACACGCTTATTTAAGGTATATTTTCAAATTGTTCCCAGTGTATAAAAATGCAATTGCCTTTTGTATGTTATTTTCTATGTGGGCATCTTGCTAAACTCTCCTTTTTGGTTTTCAATATAGCTGGTCATACCTGAAAGAACGTGTTTCCTTTTTTCTTCTCCCACCCTGTGTTTTTAATTTCTTTATTTCTTCTAATCTCACTGCTCCAGGAGGACCTGCAGCCCTCACGGCTGAGCAGACGAGGCCCAGGGGATGCGGCGCTTCTCCGTTCTCCGCTCAGGGGGCGCGAGGAAGGCGGACGCTGTCGAGAGGTTTGTAGGTGAGTTTATGTGAAACTTTCAAAAAGCCTTCTCCAGCATCGACCTATGGAAACGATGTTGTCGCTGTTCCTCCTTTACCGGGAAGGTGGGAAATGGCGCCGATTGTTCTCATGGGAAACCACCCTGCGATATCTTGGGACAGCACTGACTCCGTCCCGCATGGGACTCTCCTTTGGTTGTTGTGAGTCCTCGCCTGAGGATACTGGTATTTTTTCCCACTGACTTTTGAGTGGGTAGAAGGGAGGGAGGGGAGAGACACAGAGAGAAACAGTAATGTGAGGGAGAGACACGGATGGTTGCCTCCCGCACATGCCACAACTGGGACCCAACCTGCCAGCCAGGTATGTGCCCTGGGCCAGGCCCTGGGCCAGGAATGGAACCCATGACCCTGCGGTCTGCAGGGCCTGGGAAAGGCTCTGTGCGAAGGTCAGAGGGCCTGGGTGGGTCTGGCAGGACCTGGGCTCACGGCCCCGGTGTCCTGCACTGACTGTGACATTGCCCGGCACAGACCTTGCCGCGGCCGCGTTTGGGGTAGCCGAGGCCTCCGGCGTGATGACGGCAGCCATGGGGGCAGGCGAGAAGGAGGTGCCTCTGAAGGCACCGGATGTGGCGGAACAGCTTCTGAGTGGAGGTCAGACAGATGGGAGGCTCCTCCGCTCAGAGCCGTGTGACCCCGACACTGATCCCATCCACCCGAGCCCCAGGCCTCCATCCTCACAATGGGAACGGGGATGCCAGTCGTATCTCGTTCCCAGGGCGCTGCTGATGGAGGCTGGCGGCCACCTGCTGCCACGGCGGAGTGACTGCCGGGGAGGGAGGTGTCAGCAGCGCCTGTGGCCGCACAGAGCCCCTGCCGCACACACTGCCGGTTTCCCCGCACACCGGGAGGCCAGGAGCTGCCAGTGTCTCCATTTAAGGAGGAGAAAATCGAGGCTTAGCTGTGCACAGGCAGGTGCTGAGCAGCCCGGCCCAGGGGAAGGCAGGGCAGCCCCAGCCTCCGGCTGAAGCCCTGGACCAGGCACAGGCCTGCAGCCTCCCCGCCCCACCCTCGGGGGTCACACCCTGAGAGGGTCCCAGAGGGTCCCGTCCAGGCCGCCCGGCTTTCTCAGGCCGCCTGAAGACAAAAGCTGGCACTTCCTGTGGCCACAGCCCCCTTCCTGCCCCCAGAGAGCCCCTCCCCACGGGGCCGGAGGTGGCAGGTTTACCTTCCGGTCCTTGTGAGGGAGGCCTGCTGGGAATGTGTCCCCTGATAGGGGCTGCGAGGGGCGGGGAGGGCAGGCTGCCTGGCCGGGCCTCTCTGGGGCCTGTGGGGTGACTGATAAGGGCTCTAGAGGGCCATGGAGCCAGAGCCCCTCAGACAAGTGTGGGCAGGGTCTGGGAGGAGCCGATGTTCAGGGATCACAGCGTGGGGTTCGGGGGCCGCGGGCCAGTGCAGGGGCCTGAGAGTGAGGCTGTGGGAAGAGGCATTCTCTGGGGATAAAATTCTCTTATTCATCCATCCACTCACTCAGCAAATGCTGTAGATGCCGACTGACTGACTGAATGGGTGTAGAATCAAGGTTGAGCCCTGGCCGGTGTGGCTCAGGTGGTTGGGCCTCGTCCCGGGCACCAGGAGGTCGCTGGTTTGACTTCTGGTCAGAGCACATGCCCAAGTTGTGGGCTCAGTCCCCAGAAGGGGGCTTGTAGGAGGCAGCCAATCGATGTTTCTCTCTCTCTTTCTCCCCCTCTCCCTTCCTCTCTCTCTAAAAATCAGTAAACTATTCCAGAGATGACGTGCGTATTTCACTCAGGCCAGGCGTAAATCGTTTTTAAAGCATTTACAGGGCACTTCCGAGAGCTGGGCGGTCACGAAGGATCCTCCCGCCACCCGCCTGTGCAGGGCCGCGTGGGGGCTGCGGCAGCAACGAGGGTGCAGCCGGGGGCACAGGGCAGCCTCCGGGAGCCTGGGGTGGGAAGGAGCAGCCTCTCTCCTGGGGCCCCTCTACTGTCATGGCCGCCCCATGTGGACCCCCCCCAAGTCCAGCCGTTCCTCCCTCCAGCCAGTGCCCACCCATGGGACCAGATCCCCAAGACCCAATTCCAAATGCCCGGGAGAGCTTGCTGGCCAGCCGACGACGCGCTGTGGCTGCTGGCTGGGCCCCATGTGGGCAGACGGTGAGCACTGGACTCGACCCCTCTCCCCCAGGGCAGAACCCCCAGCAACCAGGACAGGGCTGGGGCACAGCAGGCCCTCCAGGCAGCAGTTTCTGGAAGCCCAGCTCTCGCTTCTTAGCCCCGCCCGTGCCCCAGGCCACTGGGGAGTACAGTCAGGTGAAGTGACTTCCCTGGGCCACATGGCAACTCGGATGCTGGGGGGAAGGGGAGGGGGAGGGGGCGCGGGTGGGAGACAGGGCACCGGAGTCAGGAATAGTCCTGCTGGGCTCAGCCCCTGGGTCTTGTGATGCTGACACTCAAGAGCCCCCTGACTCAGCAGGATATTAATACACCTGGCGGGCGCCCAGGGCGGCTCTGCCAGGGGCCCGGGCAGATCTCCCCGCCCTGAGGACCTCCCTCCCCATGTCCGCGGCTCCTTCCCCGGCCGCTGGCACCCCACGGCCATGCCTCTCCCGCAGTCATCCATGCACCCCTGCTGAGCAGGCCTGGCAAACCTCTCTGAGCTTAAGGGGGCCATCTAGAAGGGACCCCGGAGGAAAGATGGCCCAGCAGCACAGGGGAGGGGAGGGGGGTCAGAGTGGAGTGGAAGCTCTACTCTCCCGCCTCTCGCCTGGTGACTTGGGACAAACCGTTTCCAACGCTGAGCCGTGGTTTCCCATCTGCGAGGCAGGGGTTCTTACAGTACCTGGTCCTGGATTTGCTGGGAGGATCCAGTGATGTCGTGGTCACAAAGGGTAAGTCTTGGGCAGGACAGTTCCTTCTCACCTGTCATCACCGCACCTGGGCTGGTCTCCGCTGACTGGCTGGCTGGTCCATTCTGGTCTGGGCTTCTGTTCCCACAGCGCCCTCTCGTGGTTAAAGGTGGTTATTGCAGGGGCTTCCTACCCAGGTTGTTTAGGGTAAAATGTGCCCTTTCTTTCCTGATCAACTTAAGTCCGCAGCTCTTACTAAGCACCGGCAGGGCAGGCAACTAAGAAGCAAGGAGACCCACTCCCTCCCCTTTGAAGCTCACAGGACTGGACAGGACAGCCTGGCCTGCCTCAGCCAACCCAGCCCCAGCCTCAGCCAACCCAGCCCCAGCCCTCACTCCCACATTATCTTCATATGAACCCCAGACAGTGTATCACTTTACCCACAACTAACTCGGTACAGAGCTCCAAAAAACAAAGGCCCTTTAGCCCTCGCTGGTGTGGCTCAATTGAGGATCATCCCGTGCACTGAATGTTGCCAGTTCGATTCCCGGTCAGAGTACATGCCCAGGTTGCAGGCTCAATCCCTGGTTGGGGTGCATGTGGGAGGCAGCCATCAATATTTCTCTCTCACATCAATGTTTCTCTCTCTCTCTCTCTCTCTCTCTCTCTCTCTCTCCCTCTCCCCCCTTCCTCCCTTCCACTCTCTCTAAAAATTAATGGAAAAAATATCCTCAGGTGACATTTTAAAAATATATATGGGACGCTTCATGAACTGGCGTGTATGTCATCCTTGTGCAGGGACCAGGCTAATCTGTATGGTTCCAATGTTAGTGTATGTGCTGCTGAAGCAAACGCTGAAAGAGTAATTTTTAACAAAGGCATTTGGTTTCTTAACCCAAAGCATTTTATGAGCCACATGTTGGGGTGGGAGTGGGAGAGTAGGACTGGAGAAAGGTGTTACTGAGGCAGACCATGGCCACCAAGGGTGCTGGGGCTGGCAGCGAGGTGAGGCAGGATTCTATCACAGCGCAGGGTGATGCTGCATAGTAATAGTGCTAAGCTATCAAAAAACGTTTAACCACGTCCCACATCCTCCACTTAAGATAGTGTTTAAAAAACTAAGATTGCTATTTAAATCACAAAAAATTTAGAATTTAAAGGGTTCCCTTTGTTTGTCTGAGAAGTTAACTTGGAATAATTAGTATCCTATATAACAAAAGGCTAATATGCAAATCGGCTGAACAGCAGAACGACCGGTCGCTATGACACGCACTGACTACCAGGGGACAGATGCTCAACGCAGGTTTGCCCCCTGGTGGTCAGTGCGCTCCCACAGAGAAGCCCTGAGCTGGGCTGACGGCTGGCGAGCCCAGTGGCGGTGGCGGGCGGCAGTGCTAAGGATGTAGGACTGACGGCTTCAGAGAGGAAGGGAGAGGGAGAGAGAGATACAAACATCAATGATGAGAGAGAATCATTGATCAGCTGCCTCCTGCACGCTCCTTACCAGGGATCAAGCGCACAACCTGGCCATGTGCCCTTGACTGGAATTGAACCCAGGACCCTTCAGTCTGCAGGCCGACGCTCTATCCACCTAGCCAAACCAGCTAGGGCTGTAAGGATTTATTAAACTAATTAATTCATGTAACTCTTTTGCACAATGCCCGGACACAAACCGATAGCACTGGCTATTGGTGTAGTATTTGTTATTATTTTAATTTCAGCTTGCATGCCCCCTGCAGGTTTTGAAGAACACAACTTTTTTTTTTTTTAATCCTCACGGGAGGACATTTTTTTCCATTGATTTTTAGAGAGAGTGGAAGGGAGGGAGGACAGGGTGGGGGAAAGAGAGAGCTCCACGGGAGAGGTCCACCAATTGGTTGCCTCCCACACCCGCCCTGACCAGGGCCAGGGATCAAACCAAGTAAGTGCCCTGGACCTGGAATCGAACCCGTGACCCTTCCGTCTGAGGGCCGACGCTCTAACCCCTGAGAAAAACCGGCCAGGACACAACAAATATTCTGTTTAGCAGTTTAACCCAAGTGGAAACGCAGGGCCATGTTGGGGCAGTCGATCCTGATGGAATGATCGCGTGCTTTGCTCTCCCTGGATTAAACGTTCGTGCTTGGGATGCTCTTCACGCCGTGACCCGGGAGCAGGCAGACGCGGTGCAGTCGCCGTCCTCCCACCTCTGTTGTGCCCTTGGTCAGCATTGGCCTCGCTGTGTCCAGGCCCTCGGAGAACCTATCATGGAGGTGACTGCCGAGTGGCCTTCACCCTGTGCTGGCGTCACAGCCTTGGGAGGCATGCAACCCTGTGCAGCGCGCCCAGCGCGGGCCTGTCGCAGGCTCCGTCCCCAACAGACAGGAACGTCAGCTTCTGTTCACCAGCCGGGGCCGCGCGGCAGCACAAGCAGGACCCACCATTCCTCTTCGGTGGCTTTACCGCCGATAACAAGGACATTCTGCCCATTTCGGCTGTTGCCATTCTTGCCCCTGTCTGCCTGGACCACACGGGCAGTGCACTGTGAGCCACGGAGAACTCAGAGCAAGCCCGTGGCAGCCTCTTAGAAAGGGAATTGGATCATTCCCGGGCCTCAGACCTCTCACATGTAACAGATCTTTTTAAAAATATATTTTATTGATTTTTTACAGAGAGGAAGGGAGAGGGATAGAGAGTTAGAAACATCGATGAGAGAGAAACATCGATCAGCTGCCTCCTGCACACTCCCCACTGGGTATGTGCCCACCAAGGTACATGCCCTTCACCGGAATCGAACCCAGGACCTTTGAGTCCGCAGACCGACGCTCTATCCACTGAGCCAAACCGGTTAGGGCTTTCTTTATATATATATGATTGATTTGAGAGAGAGGGAGAGGGAGAGATAGAAACATCAATGATGAGAGAGAATCATCAATCGATAGACTGCTTCCTGCACACCCGCTCCTGGGATGGAGCCTGCAACCTGGACACGTGCTCTGACCAGGAATGCTACCATATCTCCTGGTTCATGGGTCGACACTCAACCACTGAGCCACACTACAGGGCACACATAACAAATCTTGACCCAGAGAAGCCTTTGACTTTCTGTAGTGGTTGGATTTCTTATGCGTCCTCCGTTTAACGTCTCCCCCAACTTCATGACGATCTCTGCGGATGAGCTCATTCCCACCGATGTCCTTTCTTCCGCTGCAAGGACAGGGTTTATCTGCCCACTGGTCGCAGGGCTTCAGACCCAAGGAGCTGGGCCCGGGTTCCTGCAGCTCTCACTTCTCCTGGACCCTTCTCTCTGGGCCACGTCTTCAAATCCCCCCGCGTGGTTCTGGGGATGAGCTTGTAGGCTGGGAGGCCTCGCGGTGGTCAGCAAGTAGCATTTTGATTTTTCTAATGTTTTTTTTTTAAAAAAATTGATTTTTGAGAGAGAGGAAGGAAGAGGGAGAAAGAGAGAAACATCCATCAGTTCTCTCCTGCAAGTGCCCGACCTGGTACGCACCCTGACCCCAAATTGAACTGGTGACTTTTCCCTGCACCGGAGGCCCCACCCACTGAGCGCAGCGGCCAGGGCAGCATTTCGATTGGCTTTTTCCAGCTCCCTCGCGCATACACCCCTGCAGGTGGGTCATCCCCCTGCTGGGTCAGCCTCAAGCTGCTGTACCTGCTCCTGGCGGGGAGTGTCCACCTGCTTGAGCAGAAGCCTCCAGTCCAGGGTTCCGAACCGGTCCTGTCTTTCCAGCTCGCTGCAAGCTGGGGATGTCGCTGGAGGTCTTGCTTCATCTCGACCCGGTTCCCCGATGTTCCCGCCGGCACCTCTGCTGGTCCTTCCCGGGGCAGCAGCTGCGACCCCGTGGGCTGTGGCCCGTGACCCCCCAGGCCCCTCCGCCCTGGGGCTGCACTGTCCTACCAGCTCCTGGTGTTCAAGCCTAGTTCTCTTATTGCTGCCTGATGGACATGAAGATTTGCAGACTTCAGCCAATCGAAGCTGGTCATTGGATGAGAGGCAGGGACCTCGTCCAATCGTGTCCCTCCAATGACTAGCAGCTCGCCCAATCGCAAGGTGAAGTAGCCAATGATGCCTCTGGAAGAAGCAAGGAAGGTGGGGAAAAGGTAAGGGGTGTGGCCACAAGGTCCCGTCTTCCATGGGGGGGTGGGGGGGTGGGGGAGTGGGCGGGAGGAATGTAGAGGTTCTGGGCATGCGTGAGGGCGTCTGCGGCTTCCAGGGCATTGGTACCCAGGTGGGTGTGCATTCTTTGCATACACCGTATCTTTTAAAACTACTTGTCCGCACGGTGAGAGCCAGTTGAATTAAAACTAAAATATTCCACACGGATCCACTTATACAAGCACTGCAGGTGACACCTTCTATTTATGTTTATTCTTTTAAAAAAAAATCAGAGCATATTAAATTTTACTAATTTAATCTGTATTTAATTATACCGATTTATCCTCAGCTGAGTGAAGGCGCCAGGGTCAACCTGCAAAAACCGTACACATTAATTCATTTTAATGTTGCTCTGATTTTTTTCAAAAGGAGAAGCATAAATAGAAGGGTCCTATTTCCCTCTCGCACCCCAACCCCCAGTTTGCATCTTCCCCAGGGTACCAACCCTTCTCTTTGGAGGTTCTGCCCTACAATTATTCCTTCTGTTGTCTGTAGAGAAGCAGGAGTGGGGGCAAATAGACAGGCAGACTCTGGAGACAGACTGCCTGGGTTTGAGTTCCTTCTCCGCCGTGTATTTGCTGAGTGATCTCAGCCAAGTCACTTAACCTCTCTGTGCAATTTCCTGATCTTTAAAATAAGGGTATTAATAGTATCTATTTCATAGGGTTTTGTGAAAGTGCTTAGAAAAATCCTAACCCAAATGAGCACTTAATGATGATGATGTTGGGTGTGTGGCTCACTAGTGTTATCTGTCCTTACTTCTTTTCATTTACAGGCTTTGAGTTGAAAAGATAGGGTTCCACGTTGATTCTCCAAGCAGGAATCTTTCGCCTCAGAAAATTTACTTAAACGTTCTGAGCCTCCGTTTCTTCTCTGTAAATGAGAGCTGGCGGGAGGGTGAAATGACTACCTGCCTGTGACTTATTTAGCGGGGTGCCTGACGTGTAGTAGATTCTCATTAGATAAGGGCTGTGACTGCATTCAGCAACCCCGCCTCCTTTTCCTCCAGGCCACACCGCTGGACTACAATTCCCAGCCTCCCCTGCAGCTAGGCAGGGACACAAGCCTGAGTTCTGGCCAATGGCATGTGGACAGGAGTGATGAGCACATTCCCAGGCCTGCCTTTCTGTCAGCTTCCTGGCCTGCCCAGCTGGGAGGGATAGTGGACCCAGAGATGGAAGGTTCCAGAATCCCTGCAACACTGCTTAGGACTGAGCCACTCAACCAGAAAAGCCCTCTTGGGAGGGGAATAAACTATAAACGTTTATTGCCATGTATCACTGAGATGCTGGGGTTGTTGGTCACAGCTGTCGGCCAACCTAACACATCGCCATTTCTATTATTACTGAACATTTTTATTTAATGTTTATCCCTTGACACTTTGGGCTTGGTTGGCACAGATGAACTGTACCTTTCGAGGGTGTGTTGTTTGTGATGGCATTTCAAGCCCCTCTTTAAGCTCTGCGTCTTTTTTTTTTTTTAAATATATTTTTATTGATTTTTCACAGAGAGGAAGGGAGAGAGATAGAGAGAGTTAGAAACATCGATGCGAGAGAAACATCGATCAGCTGCCTCTTGCACATCCCCCACCGGGGATGTGCCCACAACCCAGGTACATGCCCTTGACCGGAATCGAACCTGGGACCTCTCAGTCCGCAGGCTGACGCTCTATGCACTGAGCCAAACCAGTTTCGGCAAGCTCTGCGTCTTTTGTGGCCCTCACGCCAGCCCTGGGTCCCCCATCCACAGAGCCCATGGAATGCGACTTTGTGTCCACTGTTTCCTGCTTCAGCGCATTCCTCTCCCACCTGTTTTTCTCCTCTCCTCTCCTTTCTATGGATTCCTTTGTTCATTCATTCACTCATTGTTTTAGCAAATATTTATTGAGCTCCTCACTCCGTGCTAGGCATTATGTGAGACTTGGGGATATAGCAGGAGACATGTAAACACCACCCCCGGTCCTGAGTCTAATGGGAAGTAAGATAGTCAAACTGCCTATAACATCTGTAAGGGTCATATCTGCCTTAAGCCATGCCATCCTGGTCCTGGTGCTGACCGAGTGGTCGGGGTAAGAAGACTTGTACTATGGCAATTTGGAGGTGGGCACCAATGGAGAAGGATTCTTTTTAAAGAGAAAGGGGGGAGGGAAGGAGGGAAGGAAGGAGGGAGAGAGATAGTTGCTTTTTAAAGAGAAAGGGGGGAGGGAGGGAGAGAAGGAAGGAGGGAGAGAGATAGAGAGAGAGAGAGAGACATCGATCGACTGGGTATCGAACCACCAACCTTTTGGTGCCCAGGATGAAGCCCACCAACTGAGCCACCTGGCCAGGGGGAGAAGGATTCTTAAAGGAGGCGAGCTGAGGGTTGAGTAGGATTCACCCAGGCAGAAGAGGTTGTTGGGGGCTGGTGGGGGTATCCCTTGGGGGGTATCACCTCCAAATCTGGAGGTGAGAGAAAGCTGTGACCCTGGAGAGTGGGGAGGTGAGAGTTGAGGCTGGAGAGGTCAGCTGGGGCCAGATCTTATTCCAGAACAGCAGGGAGCTCGGCCTGAGGCATTAGCCAAGACCTGGCAAGGTTGGCAGCTGGCACTTCACTGGTTAATCCCTGCCCTGGAAAGGACAGGAAGGATCACAGGAGCATCCCCAGTCTCAGGGCTGGGACAGGGAAGGAGCGCCTGGGGAAAGCCGCTGCTTGCTGCTCCACCTGTGGGGACGCAGCCGGGAGGCCCAGTTGTCTCATTATTCTGCTGCCTTTCAGATTCCACACCTGGGCCCGCCGGTGTGTGGTGCCCCTCCGCCCCCTGCTGTTGTTTGTGTCTGTCCCTCCACAGGGATGATGAAAACCTGGACTCCCAACCCTTGTGAGAAGCGGCTCGCCAGGATCACAGCCCGTCATCCTTAACATACCCTCTTAAGAAAATGTACAAAATTTCCTTAACTTTTCCTTTCATTGTTTTTTCTCTTCTATATATTTTTTTTTCTTGACCATCAAACCTTTGACATCAAACAGAGTCCGTATGGCACAGTGGTTTGAAGTCACACAAAGCTGTTTGACTCCTGGATCTGGTTGTCACTAGTCTGGGCTAGTTACTTACCCTCTCCGAGCCTTGCTCTTCCGGTCTGTAAAATGGGGATGCTAGATTCAGTGAGACGATGTCTATCACATGTGCAGCACAATGCCTGGCGCATAGGACGCATGGTAAGTGGGAGACGTTATTCCAGGTTCAACAAATGTTTATGGAGCACCTACGATGAGTCATGTGCTCAGTAAATAACTCTGAGTGAGCCTGCTTCTGGGTGAGCTTATTCGTTCTGCTTTCAAATGGCCATAAAGGAATCAAGCTTAGTTTTCAAAGTGTGGTCTGCAGACCCCGGGCAGGGAGGGAGGGAGTAGGTGGGTGGGTGGAGGTCCCGAGGTCCTCTCAGCGACCTGCAATGTCATCACAGCACTAAGACATGGTTCGCCTTTCCACCGGGTGGGCATTTGTACCGATCGTGCAAAAGCAGTGGTGGCTAAAACGGCTGACACGTGGATCAAGGCAGGGCTTCCACACTGGACGAAGGCGGTGCATCTTTCCTGCCACGCTCGTGCAGAAAAAACTAAAAGCAGTTCTGCCTTAGAACGCCTTCGATGAAGCAGTAATGAGCATTTTATTAAATCTCCGCCCTGGAGGACATACCTTGTTAGTATCTTGTCTGATAAAACGGCAAGAACACGAAAGGCACTTTCTGAGGCAATCGAATGGGCGTCTCCAAGAATAGCACTTGTGCGCTTGAGCTGCCAGCTGAACGAGCTGAGGTCTCAGGGCCACGGTTTTCAGCCGACAGACGGACTCCGGTTATTCAGCCGGAGGACAAAGTAGATCAGCCGGCCGCCGGGTGGCCAGCCGCCTGCCGGCCTCGGCTGTGGGGATCGATACCCAGCGCTGACCGGAGGCTGCAGGTGCCACAGGGGAAAGGGCCCTGCCTTCACACCCTGTCTCCCCTGGAGCTTAGAATAGGGCGCCTTTGGGGAAAAAGGCAGATAGCTCTGGCCGGTTTGGCTCAGTGCATAGAGCGTTGGCCTGCGGACTGAAGGATCATAGGTTTGGTTCTGGTCGAGGGCACGTACCTTGACCTCCTGCCCTGGTCCCCTGCCCGGGTCAGGGTGTGTGGAGGAGGCAACCAATCGATGTGTCTCTCTCTCATCGATGTTTCTCTCTCTGTCTCCTTTCCACTGTCTCTAAATATCAATGAAAAATAATCCTCAGGTGACGATTAACAAAGCAAAAAAAAAAAAGGAAGATAGTGGTATATCTTTCTCCTTAAAACTTAAATATCACCTGGAATGTTAGAAATCTAAATGATATGTGAGCAAATGATGTTAATATCACTGACCAAGATCCCAGCAAAAGTGTCGTTCAAAATTAGATTATTTTTTTGTTGTGGTAAAATAGATATAAAACTTACCATTTTAACACATTTTTGAAAAAAAGTAGTGATTTGAGAGAGAGAGAGAGAGAGGGAAACATCGATGTGCTGTTCCACCGATTTGTGCAGACATTAGTTGCTTCTCCTGTGTGCCCTGAGCCACAACCTCGGCGTATGGGGATGGGCTTAACCAACTGAGGCCAGGGTCCCCTTTTAACTCCTGTGAAGTGTGAGAGTGTGGCCTTAGTTCATGCACAGTGTTGTGCAGTCATCGCCTCTGTCTAGTCCCAGACTGATTTCATCATCCCAAATGGGTATGGAAATCCCATCTCCATTCAACAGACTCCCCTCCCCCTCCCAGCCCCTGGCAGACACTGGTCTGCTTTCTGTCTACGGATTTGCCTGTTCTGGACATTCCGTGTAGATGGAATCAGACAACATATGGCCTTTTGTATCTGGCTTCCTTCTCTCGGCATAATGATTTCAAGGTCCATCCATGTTGTAACGTGTAGCAGAACTTCATTCCTTAAAGCAGAGCCTAGCGAATACAGCCAATGATGGGGGGGGGGGGGTAACTATATTACAGGCGGGAACTGGAAATATCAGGGGAGCACTTTGCAGAGTATGTGACTGTCCAGCCACGATGCTGTACACCTGACACTAATACAAAATAACACTGAATGTCAATTGTCATTGAAAAATAAACATGAAAAAATGGTTAAAAAAAAAGAACTTTCCTTTCAGTGGCTGAATGGAGTATTCTAAACACTGCAGTAGGGAGTGTTACAAACACATTTTGTTTATCCGTCACCAGCTGATGGACGTTGGGGTTGTCTCCCCCTCTCGGCTATTGCGAATGCTGCTGCTATGAGCACTCACGGGTAAGGTTTTGTCGGGACATCTGTTTTCAGTTCTTTTAGGTGCAAACCTAGGAGTGGAATTGCTGGGTCATAGGGTGATTCTATGTTTAACTTTCTGAGAGACCACTAAACTATTTTCCACAGCAGCTGCACCATTTACACTCCCACCAGCTATGTACAAGGCTCCTATCATCTCTACACCCTTACCAACACTTGTTAATTGTCATTTTTCTATTCCAGCCATCCTAGAGAGTATAAAGTTGTATTTCACTGTGTTTTTAAAAAAATATATATTTTTATTGATTTCAAAGAGGAAGGGAGAAGGAGAGAGATAGAAACATCAATGATGAGAGAGAATCATGGATCGGCTGCCTCCTGCACGTCCCATACTGGGGATGGAGCCCACAACCTGGGCATGTGCCCTGACCGGGAATTGAACCGTGACCTCCTGGTTCATAGGTCAATGCTCAACCACTGAGCCAACCTGGCCAGGCGCCTCATTCTTCTTTTCTCCCCAGTCCAGCTTTCTCTCTTCCCCACTTGAGTCTTTCCCTCAGTGGAAAATGGAGACCGAATTCAAATTGGTAAAAATCATGTATGATGTGGAGAGAAGTTGCCATATCCCTGCCCAGAGGAGACGTTGCTTTTAGCTCTTGTGTGTCAGTTGTTGAAACTCAGAACCTGCCCCCCAACCCCTGTGTGAGCACCAGGGCCTGTGTGGCCCCTGCTGTCTGTTCAGACCCAAGTATCGTATTTTTAGCCCAAGGCTCCCGCCCCTACTGGAATGCACATTCCCTGGGATGGGGCCACCAGCCAGCCTGAGGGCCCCTCCCAAGCCCAGACACGCCCACCTCCGGGCCTTGGTCCAAGCTGGTCCCTCCGTCCAGACTGTTCTTCCTCAGGCTCTTCTGGTTACACTCTCCACTCTGCCTCCAAAGCCTGGCGGCAAAGGCACACGCACCCGGAGGCGCCACCGCTCCCAGCCGGAATCAACATCTCCCTCCGGTTAATACGACCGCATCTTCTGAGCGGAAAGGGGGCTCACGCTCCTCTCATTAGCACAGCTGCACAGTGGAGAACAGGTGCAGAGAGCAGGAAAGCAGGCCCGTCCGAGAATCCTGGGCCGTGCGATCACCACCCACCGTGTCGGCCTCCCACTCCTGGATCCTGTTGCAAGTGGGCTGTGGGCACGTCACCCACTGTCCTCCCGCAGTCCCGGGAGGGAGGGAGCAGTGCACCAGGCTGGTGCCTGACGTGCTCAATACATGCAAGTCGTTCTGAGGGAGGGATGCAAGAAGCCCGGCAAAGTCTCAGAATCTCAGGCCATGGAAGAGCGGGAGCTTTGGGGGCCAGGGCTGGACATGGTACCAGCAGGGGTCAAATTCCTTCCCTGAGCCCCAAGATCCTCTCTCCCTTTCTTTTTTTTCTCTTTCACCCCGTAAC
Organism: Myotis lucifugus; assembly: GCF_000147115.1. NCBI lineage: Eukaryota > Metazoa > Chordata > Mammalia > Chiroptera > Vespertilionidae > Myotis > Myotis lucifugus. The sequence continues at coordinate 93,347 of NW_005871774.1, read as the reverse complement.
CTCACATTAACCTATTATGTGCCACAGACTGTGTGTGAGGAACTGGGGAATTAAAAATGAATGATTCAGCCCTAGCCGGTTTGGTTCAGTGGTTAGAGCATTGGCCCGCAGACTGAAGGGTCCTGGGTTTGATTTTGATCAAGGGCCTGTACCTTGGTTGCTCTCTTGATCCCCAGTAGGGGGCGTGCAGGAGGCAGCCCATCGATGTTTCTCTCTCATTGATGTTTCTATCTCTCCCTCTCCCTTCTTTTCTCTAAAATCAATAAAAAACATATCTATCTATATATTTTGTTTAAAAGAATGATTCAGTACATCTGGATGAGCGCCTTGTCTTTAGGGGACAGGAAAGACTGTGACTGTGACAGTGAGTGTCGGGGTTGGCGTGGCGTGCCGAGCGGGGAGTTATACGAGAAGAAGCCTGGGGAAAGGAAAGAGAACGGAGAGCACAGGGAGGCAACTTTCTAGATGAGTTTGTTTTTCTAAAAGGGCACCAAGCTGGCCAATGACAGGGCTTTCCATATTCCATGGGAAATGAATGCAGAGGAGATCCATCATTGGCTATAACGTTGTTTTAACAAGAAAATCATGGATAAAGAAATACAGTTATGCCCTAGCCGGTTTAGCTCAGTGGATAGATTGTCAGCCCGGGGGCTCCAGGGCACGTACCTCGGTTGCAGGTTCAATCCCTGGCCCTGGTCGGGACTTACGTGGGAGGCAACCAATTGATGTGTCTCACATCAATGTTTCTCTCTCTCTGTCTCTCCCCCTCCTTTCCACTCTCTCTAAAAATCAATGGAAAAATATCCTCCAGTGAGGATTAACAACAATAACAAAACAAAAAAAAAGAAAAACAGTTACAAGCATTTTACAAAAACATTAAGTTTCAATGTAACAAAACACAGTGATCACATTGGGGGTGGGCGGGGGAGGGAGAAGCATGTTTCTATAAAATCGGCATTAGGCCGAGAGGGACGAGAGGGACGGGTGGAATTCCCCCTCTGGCTCAGTTTTCGAGTCTGAAAAGATTTCTCCACCCAGAAGCAGAGCTGCAAGTTTCCTCAGATTTAAGAGGGAAAAAGTGACAACAAGGAAGTAAACGCTTGCTCATTGGTTCACGCCGACTCTCCCCAGCTCTGGACGGCGTGGTCCCCTCATTCCTCACATTCCTTCGGCGATCCAGCTCCGGAGAGGAGCTGCTTCCTGTGTCAGGCCTCCTCGAACGTCTCCCACAGCCCGCCGGGAGTCTCTTGGGACTAAATCACCCCCAGGTCCAGCACCCACGCTCTGCTCTCTCTGTCCTCCTTCCTCCCTCTGTGCTCTCTGGGTCCTGACTCTGGGAGGCTTCGGAGGGGGGCCTTCAGACCCGGGAGAAACCCGAGGAGCCAGCCCTGGCTGACAGCCCCAGACCACAGGCAACGGCCCCATCCCCACCCCAGCATCCTGGCCTTGCCTCTCTCTAGGAAAGGCTCAAACCGCTGGGCTCAAGTCCTTGCTCCACCACCCGGGTCCTTGTGACCTTGGCTAAGGTCACTGACCTTCTGACCTCAACGTCCTTATCCACTGACAATGGAGAGCGGACAATAATAACCATCTCCCACGTGTGCAGTCACCTCGGTAAAGTGCTTAGCACGCTGCCCGGAAAAGGTGCTCAGGACAAGGCCCCTGTCGTGACTGTCACCCCACCCACGTGCAGGAAGGGAAGGATGTCCTGAGCCCGGGACAAAAACCCTAGGGTTTTGGGGTGCACGTGGGGCACCTGCTGTCATTTCACTCCCAGGGCCTAGCAAGCCTTGCTGTGCCCAGAGGAGCGGAGCGTGGGTTGACCTGTCTCCCCGCCTCTTTAATCATCCCCCCGTCTCCCAGAGCACATGCTCCCCTCACGTCCCCTCCTGCCACAGAAAGTGAGCGAGTCCCAGGTCCGCACTGCTCAGCCAGGACCGTCAAGGGCCAGACACTCCTTCCTCCATTCGAAAACCAACCAGCATTGCTGGAGGGCCTGGCGCGGGCGGCGCGGTGCTCAGCTAACCCTAACCCGGTGACCGAGGCTGAAGCAGGTGAGCTGTCCTCCCAGGCCTAGCCGTGTGCCTTGGGCAAGTTACTTCCTGGTAACCTTTAGTCTCCATTTTCTCAAAGGTTGTCATTAAATGAGACCGGCCACTCCGCAGAGGCAATGGCCCGCCCCTGGGTGTACGGACAAGTGCTGGGGGGGAGCTGGTGGCTTGGATCCCAGGCCCCAGCTACCTTCCTTTTAGTCTTTGCCTTTTCTTTTTTTTTTCTGAATATATTTTTATTGATTTCAGAGAGGAAAGAAGAGGGAGAGAGAAACATCAATGATGAGCAAGAAGCATCCATCAGCTGCCTCCGGCACGCCCCCTACTGGGGATCAGCCCCCAACCGGGCCTGTGCCCTGACCTGGCATCCAACCCTGACCTCCCGGTTCATAGGTCCCGGCTCAACCACTGGGCCACACCGGCCGGGCGTTTTGTCTTTGCTTTTTCAGATTTTCTGTTCTAGTTGCCAGTTGATCTGGAATAGGAAGCCAGACCCCGGGTAGCTCTCCCGCCCTCCGACCGACCCCTGACGGCCAAGGCGACCGGGCGGAGCGCCCTCCCAGCCCCTTTTGTTCGCGGCCACACAGACACGCACGCTCCGCGGAGGATGGGCCGGTGCCTCCCTCGCGCGGGGACGAGGACGAGACGGGGCGCCCACGGTGCGCGCAGCCTCCTCGCCTCGGAGCCAGCGGCGCAGCATCGGCTTCCTCCGCGCCGAATCCGGGCGGGT
>NW_005871774.1:88177-89384 GCF_000147115.1 Myotis lucifugus | reverse complement strand
CCCCCGACCCGGGGGGAGGCTGGAAGCGCGGGCCCGGGGTGACGGGGGAAAAGGCTGCGCCCTCCGCGGCTGAATGTTGACCAATAAACAGGATGTCGCTGCCCGGGGTCGGCCGGACGGCTCCGCGCCGGTTTCCTCCCCCCTCCCCTCCCCCCGCCGTCCCCTCCCCCCTCCCCTCCCGAGAGCGAGCGGCGGCTGCAAACCCGGGGCCTCGGGCGGACCTGCCCCAGCCCGGTGCCCCCTCCTCTCTCTCTCTCTCTCCCTCCCCCCCCCCTCGCTCTTTGTAAATATCGTGGGAGGTCCGAGCCCACGGTGCGGCGGGAGGAGGAGGTGTTTTTCCAGGGGACGGGCCGCCCGCAGCAGTGGGAGGGGGGCTGGGCGGCCCTGAGCGTGTCGCTGGCTGCATGGCTGCCTGGGAGAAGCCTGGAGAAGCCTCGGGTTTGCAGGATCGTGCACGTCCCTGCGATTTCTTTTTCCTTTCGGGTTTTACGAGCGTTTTTATGTGGCTTCCTCCATCCAGTTCGGTTTCTGCAACCCCGCACCCGCAGTCCTCGCAGGGTTTCCCGGAGCCGCTTAGGCTGGCCTGTGCACAGCGCTGCGGCGTCAGGTGCGTCTGGGGAGGCCCCGGTGTTGGGGTGCGGGTCCTCCTCCGTCAGGGAAGTCTGGGGTTCTCTGTGAGTCGTCAGTGACACACGTAGGGACATGGCACTTTCCACCTCGGAGGGTGGGGAAGGTGGGGAAGGGCCAGGCACACAGTTGGGGTTCAGCATTTGTGGCTCCTGTGCTGTTTGTGTCATTGCCATCAAGTCCCAGGATGGAAGTTAGCCACCTGAGGTGCCATCCGCAGGGCCCAGCCGGCCTGCAGCCACAGGTGCGGGGCGAGGCCTGGACCAGGGAGAAGGAGTTCAAGGCACAAAACAGCAATGGCCACTTGATGATTCAGTGCGGGGCCTCTGTGGGGAGGCCGGGATGGGGAATGGCTCGGTGGAGCCCTCAAGAACGAACTAGACCCGGGTGATGTGGTCCTAGGTCCCTGTGCTTGGATCCGGGGCCTGTCCCTTCTGAGCTGCTCTTACAGTTGGGCGTAAGGCAGAGCTGGAATAGTCCAAGGACGGACAACAAGCAGAGGCCCAGGGGTTCTGCCTGGAGGGTGACGGCTTTCCTCTGGGAGTGGCAGACTCATGGGGACCTCTGCTTGTTGGGCAGG
>NW_005871774.1:81167-87191 GCF_000147115.1 Myotis lucifugus | reverse complement strand
GGGGAGGAGTGGAATTTCAAGGATAGACAAGTCAAGACTAATTTCCACTTCTGTCTTCCTCCTGAGGGCTGGGCCGGAATGTAGTTTTTTTTTTTTTTGTTATGCATTTATGGTTGGCCTGATCTTAACAACAACACACACACCACACACACAACACACCCCTTTTTAAAATTCTCAGCCCTCTTTTTTCCTGAAGGGGTAATTTTATTGTCTTTTGAGATTTTTTTTTTTTTTTTTTTTTTGCGCCTTGCACAAAGTACTGACTCATGTTGCTAATGGCTGTGTGCTGGTTATATGTCTCCTTATTCTACTGTTTAAGATTGATCATTTCTATATTGGTTTCTATTTCAAACCGTAATAGGCCACGTGGGCCAGAACATGTGTTTCTAAATTTGATAATGAGGTTTCTCTACTGTCAAAAGTACGGATCTTGTGGGTGGGCAGGCATTAAACAGGGCCCATCTACACTGGGTTTTTAAGCTGTACATTTCCCTGTGGAAAAAGGAGTTTCCCTCAGAGACCTGCTGGGTTTTGTGCTCCAAATCTCAGGTTTTAGTCCAGGCCAACCAGACTATCTTCTTTTCAAATCATAACTCGATTTTTGTCTTCAGAGTTTTTCCCTGAGACTTGTGTAGCCTTAGGAACCTTGGTTCTGTCCTTTTGGACAAAAAGATAAAGGCATTGCCTGAAGTGCTGGAGATCAGAAAGAGAGATGAGCTTTCTGGTGAAATAAATTCTTCACGACTAGCTTTTAGGTTTAAAAGGTGCCATCTGGACCCGACCTCCACCTCCTTACCCAGGAGCCCGAAGACTGGCTTTGCTGCCCGTGGTATCACTGATCTGTCTGTGGTGGCGCGCGATCTCTGCTCTGGGAGGGAGACCTGCCTGAGGGACTTGCGCCAGAAGTCCTGGTTGAGTGTTGTTCACTGTACTTGTTGATTTGCCTGTGGCCTGAGCCAGGGGTCGGGGTGCTCCTGGCAGCCTTGGTTTGTGAAGCGCTGCAGCACGAGGTGTCGGGCAGAATGAAGTCTGAGTTGCTGGCCTCCTTCACATGCTCCACTGCTTCCTTCCGCTCCCCCCTCAGCAGCGGGCTTGGCAGCTCTGCTCTGGGCCTCTCTCTCCTTTCCAAGGAAACCAACAGCCTTTCCCTTTGTGGTGTTGCAGAAACGCTATTGTTTTTTAATTCACTGTCGTGCAACAGATACTCCTTGACCATCTATTATTTGCCAGGCATTTTGCAAGGCCTTTTAATTACATTTCCCCTCATTTGTAAAAGTAACATTTTCACTGAAAAAAAAAATCAGAAAACACTGAAAAGAATAAAGGCGAGAATAAGAATACAAATTATCTGTAACCTCACCATACAGTAAGGATTGGTATATTTCCTTTGATTACGTGCTGAGTTTTTCAAAATTAGAAAAAAATACTATATACACTATTCACAGTTTATAGTTCTCTTAATGTTATAATGTATTTCCCTAAATGATTGAAAGCATGATCTATACCTGTGGTCGGCAAACTGCGGCTCGCGAGCCACATGCGGCTCTTTGGCCTCTTGAGTGTGGCTCTTCCACAAAATACCACGTGCGGGCATGCACGTACAGTGTGATTGAAACTTCGTGGCCCATGCGCAGAAGTAGGTATTTTGTGGAAGAGCCACACTCAAGGGGCCAAAGAGCTGCATGTGGCTCGAGAGCCACAGTTTGCCGACCACTGATCTATACTAATAAAAGGGTAATATGCTAATTAGACTGGACATCTTCTGGACGTCCTTCCAGACAAAGCCACAGTGGCGTGGGCCGAGGCAGAGGCAGTTAGGGGCAATCAGACAGCAGGGGAGAGCAGTTAGGAGGCGATCAGGCCAGCAGGGGAGGGTAGTTAGGGGCGATCAGGCCGGCAGGGGAGCAGTTAGGGGCATCAGGCCGGCAGGCAGAGGTGGTTAGGGGAGAGCAGGCAGGCAGGCAGGTGAGCGGTTAGGAGCCAGTGGTCCCGGATTGCAAGAGGGATCCTGGATTGGAGAGAGTGCAGGCTGGGCTGAGGGGACCCCCGCCCCCGTGCACAAATTCCGTGCACTGGGCCTCTAGTTTTTAAATAATTGCATAATTGCTGTGATAAGGATGTGACATGATTTATTTAATCCTCTGCTATTGGACAGTTAGGCTGTTCCCCATTTTCCCTTCTTATAAACAAAGCTTGAAGACACATTCTTGCCTGTGAATCTTGGTCCGGGCTACTGTTTCCCACCAGTGGCGTTCCTGGTCGGAGCGTGGTGTCTCCTTCCTCAGTTCCGGCTCAGGACCCGCTTCTCTGTCAGCCCTGTCACTCGTTTCCAGCCTTGTGCACAGGTGGCTTCCCTCACGGGCCACTAAGTTCTGGGTGTCTCAGTCCTGGCTGAGCCCTTGGGTGAGTAGGGCTTGGGGTCGTACTCCTTTTACTGAGTTGAGTCTGGCCAAGTGCGTTGACTTAAACATTTATTGTTCTGGGGACACAGATGTGGACACCCCACTTGTGCTCTTTGGGAGCTTATGGTCCAGTGCGGGGGAGGACAGGGCCTCCTTAAAGAGGCCTTTGGGACCCCTCAAGCTGGGAACCCCTCAAGCTGGGGACCCCTCAAGCTGGGAACCCCTCAAGCTAACTTTGTCATCACCCTTCTGTGATTCTTTCCTAGCCCTTGTAGCTTTTTTACAGAGAGGAAGGGAGAGGGATAGAGAGTTAGAAACATTGATGAGAGAGAAACATCGATCAGCTGCCTCCTGCACACCCCCTACTGGGGATGTGTCGCAGCCAAGGTACATGTCCTTGACTGGAATCGAAGCCAAGGTACATGTCCTTGACTGGAATCGAACCCGGGACCCTTGAGTCCGCAGGCTGATGCTCTATCCACTGAGCCAAACCGGTTAGAGCTGTAGCTTTTTCTTTATACCCTCTTTTACCACTTTAGGCTTTTTTTTACAATTACTTTAATTGGTCCCTGGAAAGATACATATCAAAAGCTATCATTTACCATTTTAAGTGTACAATCCAATGGCATTAGTACAGTCACATTGTTGTGCAACCACCGTCATTCTCCAGCACTTTGTCATCTTCCCAAACTGGAACTCTGTCTCCATTAAAAGCTAGTTCCCCATCCCCCCCCCCCTCCCCGCCCCTGGCGAACACCTTCCACTTTCTGTCTCTGTGAGTCTGACTACTCTGTGTGCCTCATGTCAGTGGTATTATCCAGTATTTGTCCTGTGACTGCCTTATTTCACTCAGCATTAGTTTCCCATGATTTATCCATATTGTCCAATGTCAGAATTCCATTCCTTTTTAAGGCTGAATAATATTTTATTATAACAAAAGTGTAATATGCTAATTAGACCAGACGTCCTTCTGGGATGAAGCCAGCGGCTGTGAGGGAGGGGTCCAGGCAGCCGTGGCTGCGACGGCCTACTCTTGCACGAATTTCGTGCATCGGGCCTCTAGTATATACATAAATAAGATAATGGAGTATTACACGCTCACGCATTTTGCTTACCCATTCACCTATTGATGGGCAACAATTTCGCAATACAGTTGTGCTTTTATTTACTGAATGGACCGTCCCCAGCGGAGGGAGTGAGTAGGGGCACATGAAGCAGACTGACTTAGCTGGGCTGCGAGGGAAGCCCAGGTCCTGGGTGCCAGAGGGAAGCTGGTGCTGGCAGCGGGGGGAAGGAAGGCCTACTCTTGCATGATTTTCGTTCATCAGGCCTCTAGTTAAAAATATGTTTCTAAGTTGAAATAAAAAATATATGGGCCCCAGAGAGCCTGTGGGTCAGCTTGCTTTCCCGAGCGCCGGAGCCCTTGGGATGTGAGCATGATGCAAGTGGTCCAGAGTGGCCAGTGGAGAGGGCAGCTAGGACGTGGCTCAGGACGCTCCAGTTGTAAAGAAAGGTGGGATGGATCAGCGCGGGACCAGCTGGAAAAAGGAGGTCATCTCCTGGGCTTTCCATGGTTCCTTTGTGTCTTCAGAGCTTTTTCAGGCAGGTGTTGTTTACATACAGCTCAGAGCTGAAAAGCCCTGCTCTGTTCCAGGTAGTGCAGGCACCCAGGCCTGCCTGGGAGGGGCCCGGCACTGCTGCCTGTCCGGCCTGAATGGGCTGAGTGTTCAGAAATAGCTGCGGAGGGTGGAGCGATGTCTGAAGCATAACTCGGAATTTTCCCCCTGATATATAATTAATTACAAAAGCATAAACACTCGTGCCCTGGCTGGTGTGCTCAGTGGTTAGAGCGTCGTCCCATGCTCCAAAGGGGAGCGTAGGTTCGATTATGGGTCAGGGCACCTGCCCAGGTTTCAAGTTCGATATCTGCCTGGGGTGGGTATAGGAGGCAATCCACGTTTCTCTCCCTCTCTAGAATCAGTTAAAAACATATCTTCAGGTGAGGATTAAAAATGAGAGTATACATACTCGTAACAAAAAAAAAGGGAAAGCCAGTGTCTGAAGAAAAGTGAAAGCCCCTTTCCCTACAGCTCCCAGGCAGTAACCACTGTTTACAGCTGGTGTGTTTATCCTTCTAGATTCAGAGCCTACACAGACATGGCCCTTTGTAGGGAGGTTCTTTAAAAAGCAGAAATGGAATGATACTATTCTTTCTAAAACATCTATCGAACATTTTCCATTTTAGTAAGGACAGATGTACCACACTTTCAGTGTTGAAAAATAATGTTTATTAGGTTTTAAAAAATAAACAACTGTGTGAAGAAAACAAAAATACCTCTCCATCTCGTGCCCATGTATTCCCAGTTGACTTTTGTTTAAAAAGTAGGAAGTTCAAGCCGTGTTAGAAGGTACAGGCCCTTACCCAGTCTCCGAAACGCGGTCGCCGCAAGTAGCTTCTTGTGGTGCCACCAGGAGACGAGATGCGCGTGTCCTCCCCACGGGATTCTGTGTTGGGGGCGCTGCCCCTTTCCCTTAATCAAGTGACCGGCGTCCTGCTGCGCAGCCCGTGCCGGTCGCCGCACCGCCCGCTGTGGCAACTGCAGAGGCTGTTTTGTGGATATCCTTGATTTTACCCACTTCCTGTTGGACTTCCGGGCTATTTCTAATTTTTGGATATCACACGACTTTGGTGAAATTCTGCCAGATTTCTCTTCGAAATTACAGTTGGTGTATAAGCCTGTTGGGAGTGTCTGCAGTGTTGGCTCTTCTAGTTGGATATTGTTTCGGGAAGAATTCTGCTAAATTCCTCTTCAAAATGGTGTCAGTTCACGTGCAATCATATGTGAGAAGGTGTTTCTGACCTGGGCCTTCGCTGAGCAAGGGGGCATTTGGGTGGGCATTTGGGTGTCCGTGGTCCCCGATCTTGCTCAGTTGGTGGAGAGCGTTAGGTTCCGATCCGTGTGGACAGGCGACAGGCGCGACACAGACTTCGGTGTGGTCTCCCTGCAGCGGTGGCCAGGGCAGGAGTTGCCCGGCAGCTCCTCGGGTGCAGGCTGACGTGGGAACTGGACGGGCTGGTGGCGGGAGGCACAGGAAGCCGGTCCGCGTCTGACTTTCAGTGTCAGCTGACACGATGGCATGTGTCACTGGTGCTTTCTTCCAGACTTTACGCAGAGGCTGGCAGAGAACGCAGACCGCCTCCACGGAGTTCCCAGAGCCCCTGGGAGATTCCTGGGGTGCACGTGCCACACCCCCGGCCCCTTCTCGGTGGAGAGTAGCCCCCCGGCTTTGAGGTCCGCTGCCTTGAAGTCCAGGTTCTGCCACTTGCAAGCGGGGTGATTAAGATGATTGATTCTTTCGCTCCTCGTTGCATAAGGTGATAATAACACCTTCCCCCTGGAGGTGGGGGTGTGTGTAAGGGGCCTGGCACGGGGCAAGGGCTGGGGTAAACCACGCTATTAATGGCTCCTGGACTCCGACAGCCGAGGGCCTGGGGGGTTTCCGTAGGCAGGCTGATACACTTGGGGCCGTCTGTTTACTAGATGTTGGTGTTCCTAATTGTGTGCTGAGCTCAGTGCTAAATGCTGAGGATTTTGACCCAAATCAAATACCCCTGCTCTCA
>NW_005871774.1:22253-80957 GCF_000147115.1 Myotis lucifugus | reverse complement strand
GGTCTGGGGAGGTAGATGTGAAGGCAGCTTGTGGGTGCAAGGGCTCTGCATTCTGGCGGCTGCAGCCAGTCGGGCGTGCAGCGTTCGCTTCCGCATCGTACACCTCCGCAGCAGGGCCTTGAACAAGTGTTGTTTACCCCTTCGAGCCTGTTTCCTTGTCAGCGCCGTGAGGTTGGAACCCGGCTCAGCGTTGCCCTCATGTTGGCACAGTTCCAGGGAACACAGGCAGGCCAGCCAGTCAACCAGCCCGTCAACGCAGAAACTGCGTAAGCTGTTGATTCTATGTTGCTCAGTTTAGCAAGACTTTAAACACGATGCAGCAGTGGCCGTGCGGGCTTGTTACAAAAACCCAGTACTCAGCAGGCACAGAGCAGGAAGTGGAAGTCCTTCCTTCCTGCCTGTCGGGCCTTTTTTCAGATCAAGAGTTAGTACTGTCTGGAAAAGTTTAGTTTTCTGCTAGCGAATGTTTGAACTATGCATCTGAGTTTTAAACACCTGAAGTGACACCGGAAAGCGTCTGTTTCTAGGTGCACGGAAAGGGCGTTTTACAAATGGGTTGCCAGCATCACTTTGGCCCTTTCCTGTCCTCTTCAGGGGGAAAAAGACCACTGTAACTCTGTGCCCACCCCGGAAGTATCACCATCCTATTGGTAGTTCTTAGCCGTGGCAAAGGCAGATTGAACCAGCAAGTGCTGCTCTCCAAGGATCTGGAAGCTAACCATTTGGTATTGACATGGGAGCCGGGTGCAGGGGGAGGTGGCTGTGTGCTCTGTGCTGTGAACTTGGGAGGGTGAAGGGAGGCAGCCAGTCTATGCTAGTCTGGGAATGGGGGGGAGAGCAGTGGGGAGGGTCGCGGAGTCCTGAGGATAGCCTGTTAGCATGAGGAAGGGCTTTGTGCTACTGGTTCAGTATAAAAGCAAGTGGAGAGAGTTGGTGTGTGCAGCGAGGGCGCGCTCCCGGTTCCCCCTCTGCAGTGGCGGTCGGCATGCTTGTGAAGGTGCGTGGGGCACCCCTGGCCCTTATTTCTGGGTTCTTTCTTGTCACGGAAGCCCTGGGCTTCCCGACTGGTGGCCCAGTGCCCTGTGTCTTGGAGAGGAAAGGGCCTCGGGCGTGCTCTCTGGGAGATGATTTAAACCAGCTCAGCCCGGTCACCTCTCCGTCTTCAGGCTGCTTGGATTCCTTTCTTTTCATCAAAGAGAATGGGGTTGGGCTGAGAAACCATCTCTGTGTAAGCAAATGGCCTGTGCACAGGTCTCCGCTCTGAGAGGATGTGACCGAGCGAGGAGGAGCCTGCTGCTCGCCCTCTGAGCCGCCATCTCAGCGGGAAGTGGGGGTGACAGCCAGGACAGCCTCTGGCAGTGGCTGGCGGGACCTCTGCGCAGCTGTGACGGCCTCACCGAGCGCCCAGGTGGGACATGCTGGTTACTAAGGCGTCTCCTTTGGGGCTCCCATGGAAGCCACTGTTGCCTCTTTCTGCCTCACGGCTGAAGGCAGCGCCTGGAGGGCTGGCATAGGAAGCCGGGCTTTGGCCTCCTTGTTCAGTGGGCTGAGTGGTGTGTCCCTCCGGCATTTGCTGCTCACGGGCTTCTGCCTCCTGGGAACTGACCTGATTAAAGGCCTGGGGTCTCTGGGAGGGTTACTCCCCTCATCTCTTCTCTGGCCTTTCTTCCTGCCTTTCCGTTCTTTGCACACAAACTACAAGTGTGCTTCATAGAAATACTGGTCCAGGTGTGCTAACATGCACGGACTGGGGTGTTGGTTGTGGCCTCGCTTGTCATGGTACACAGCGGAGTAATCTCCATGTCTGCAGGGCGTGGGTGAGTGTGGCACAGCTGCAGGTGGATACTGTGTAACACCACGAAGAATGAGGCGGATCAGCGTGCGTTTTCTTGGGAAGACGGCCATAGTTATATTCAGAGAAGAAAGCATCCACGTTCTATGCAATTACAATATAGTTTGTTACTTAACAGTATAGTGTAACACAGCTGCAGCACAGGGGTACCTTCCCACGTTTATACAATGAAAATTGAAGACCACAAACTACTGATAGGTTTATACAAAATGGTAAAGGGGCGGAGGGTACCCACCAAGGTAACGGGTTACTTTTTGAGTTGGGTTGATTTGCTTTGTATCACTTGAATTGGTTACAGCGAACGTGTGTTGGTGGTATTTGTCAGTTACAAAGATAACTAATATACAAATTAGAGAACAGACATGCCCGTGGGGAGGTTCAGGGCCAGGACTGGGCGCGGTGCAGTATTGGCTCTTTCCTGGCGAGAGCTTCCCCTGCCAGGAGCCATCCTGAGTGCCCGGTCCTGGTGCCGGGCCCAGTGGTTCACATGAGTCCGCCGATTTAATCACCTGGCGCTGGCTCTGGGTCAGTGGCCCTCAGAAACGCTCTGTTGATTTGGTTACAAGGAACAGGCCATTACAAATGCCATCTCCAATTTCTGTTCCCTACGAAATCAGATTTTACAAACAGACATAGAATTTGGTGGCATTTGCAAAGTCCTTCTCACTTGCTAATTCACCATTATTTGCAGGTAGAAAAGGAAGGAGAAACTGAAATAGAGCTTTGTGCCATATATTTCTTTCATTTGCCAGTTCCTGGGTACATTTTGTTTTTTGTTTTTGTTAATCCTCACCCAAGGATATTTTTCCATTGATGTTTAAGAGAGTGGAAGGGAGAGGGAGAGACAGAGAGAAAGAAACATCGATGTGAGAGAGACATTGAATAGTTGCCTCCAGAGCCGGGGATTGAGCCCACAACATGATCTTTTGTGTCTTTTTTAAAATTGATTTCAGAGAGGAAGGGAGAGATAGATAGAAACATCAATGATGAGAGAGAATCATTGATTGGCTGCCTTCTGGCCTACGGGGTCTACAGGGGATCGAGCCTACAACCTGGGCATGTGCCCTTGACCGGACTTGAATCAGGGACCCATCAGTCCACTGACGCTTCATCCACCGAGCCAAACCGGCCAGGGCTGTGCCTGGTTCTTTATGAAATGTTATATTTGTGAGTTTCACCCCTGTAGTTGTGTGTAAATGTATTTGGTCTTGTGAATAGTATTCCCTTATGTGCATACAATATTGATTCCTTCCGGCTGGTGGTAGATTTGTAGCTTGTTTCCGTTCTGAGCTGTTCATTCTTGCACCTGGCCCTGGATGCCTGCGTGCACATGTTGGGTTGGGTGTAAATGCAGGAATGGAATTGCTGGGTCACAGGTCACTGCAGCTGCCAGTTTTCCGGTGGTTGTACCAGGTGCCATGGCCACCAGTAGTGCACGCGACGTGTCCTTGCTCCACATACTCCCGGGCACTTGGCTTTGTAAAGATGGTGGTTTTCCCCAGAAATGATCTCTAGAGGCCTTGTAATTTCAGTCAAACTCCCAGCAGGCTTTTCTGTTGTTGTTTTGTTTGGAAATTGACAAACTGATTCTGAAATTTGTATGAAATGAAAGGGCCAAGAACAATTAAAGCATTGCCAGGAGAAGAGCAAAGCTGCGGGGCGCGTCCTACTAGATGTCAAGGTTTTGTAGCAGCGCAGTCACGGATGCAGCGCAGCGCTGGCAGAAGGCTAGACAAAGGGGCTGAGAGAGTGGAATGGAGGCCTCGAAACAGACTGCCCGTGAGCAGTCATTTAATTTATGACAAAGGCGTCACATGACAAAGGGAAAAGATGGCCCTTTCAAACAAAGTACTGGGGACATTAGATTCTCCGTGTGGGGGAAGTCTGCCTCATATGCACAAGCACTTTGAGCTTACAGAGCCCAACAGGAAAGATGGAACAACGAAGCGGCTAGAAGAAAACATCGGAGAATCTCGTTACCGTCCTGGAGAAGACAAAATTCCTTACTAGGACACTGCCAAACTGGAACAGACTGATGAAGTCACTCAGAAAACTTGTGTCTTCTACGTTTTACATCTGCTCCAAGAAAGTGCCACAAATGCTGTTTGCTAATGGCGCAGCTCTGTCAGATAACCTCTCAGCTCCTCCGAGTCCTGGAGGCCCCCTCCCAGCCCTCCTGGTACGGCTGCACTCTGCCTGGACGGCTGCTCTCCTGCCTGGACGGCTGCTCTCCTGCCTGGACAGCGCACTCTGCCTGTGGTGCAGCTGCCTCCCTCTTGGGCTTCCTTGGTTGTCATGCTGGGACTTGTGTTTGTTCCCCCTGCTGGACCTCTTGTTTCCTGGATCCCGTGGGTATCAGTTGGGAGATCTGAGTGTCAAACATCAGCAGCTGTTTAAAGCTGCTTTACACAACAGCTCACTAGAGCAGCCGTGGGCAAACTACGGCCTGCGGGCCGGATCCTGCCCGTTTGAAGTGAATAAAACTAAAAAAAAAGAAGACCATACCCTTTTATGTAATGATGTTTACTTTGAATTTATATTAGTTCACACAAACACTCCATCCATGCTTTTGTTCCGGCCCTCCGGTCCAGTTTAAGAACCCATTGTGGCCCTCGAGTCAAAAAGTTTGCCCATCCCTGCCATAGTTGATCTGGCCAGCTGAGTATTGGGTTCTGGCCTGAAAATAATTTCCCCGGAAGGGGATGCTGCTGGGAGCAACACGCTGCTGCTGCCCGGGAGGAGGCGTTGCATCCTGCTGGCTCTTCCTGGACCTTTTGGCGGGGGGTGGGGGTGGGGGTGGGGGTGGGGGGAGCTTTCAGAGGCTGTGCGTTCTTCAGCCATAATGTAATGAAACTTCACGTCGTACCTTGTGTTCTTTTTATATCTGTTATTCTGAGCACTTGCTCTTGAGGACTTCGACTCTGGGAATTTTTCTTGTAATTTTTATTTGATCATTTCCTCCCCTCTGTTTTTTCTCCGTGCTTCGGGGACTCCTAGTGAAATTCGAACTCCTGGGTTAGTCCTTTAATTCTGAGTGGAGGAGAGACTAGCATTCATCTCCTTGTTAATTTTTCTGAGATTTCATTGACTGTATTCCATTCGTTCTATGGATTTAGATAAGTGTGGATTTACAGGAAAGCTGGGGTTCCTGTATACCCTGCTCCAGTCTCCCCTGTCCTAAAGGTCTTACCTTAGTGTGTGCATATGTCCCAGCTGACTCACCAACTGATACATGGTTATGAACTAAAGTCTGCGCTCCATTCAGGTCTCCTTCCTTCACCCGACGCCCTTGTTCCAGCTGCCACCGTTAGCCGCCGTGTCTCGTAGTTGCTCTGGACGGTGAGTTACCAGATTTTCTTGTTTCCCATGACCCTGCTCAGGAGCGCCACCCGGTGTTCATAGACTGCCCGCAGCGGGGCTCTGCCTGACATTGTGCTTATGCTCAGCCTGAGGTGGCAGGGCTTCGGCTCTCAGTGTTTAATCCTCCCCGAGGCGTTCTGGTTTCGGATTGTCCCTTAAGGAAAAAAACCCTGTTTTGGTTGCGTGGGTGCAGAATCTTCTGGATTTTCTGCGGATATTAATTTATGTGATTTATTTTGTGAACCTGGTTTCTGGCATTGTCTGTTTCCTCTCAGTTCTTTGTTTACGTGGTCGGCCTTCTAGTCGAGGTCTCAGATGTCTGTGGTCTTGGGCACACACAGCTGATTGGAAACTGGGAGGCCGGCCTTTTTTCTTGAGCCTCAAGCGTCTGTGTAAAGGTTTTCAAGAGAAGACCCCTGCCTTTGCCCTGGGCGTGGGGGACAGAGGGACGAGCTATGTCTGTCTGCCGCCTTCCTGTGAGGCCAGCAGCAGAGGGGCCTGCAGCTGCCGTGACTGGTTACCCCAGTTTTACTTCACTTCTCATTTTAGCTTCTCTCCTCACCCCATCCACTTTGACGCTGGTGTTCTCCAGCCCGGACTTCTCCTGTTTAATTTATCCAGAAGGAGAGACGGGATGTGGGAGGCCAGCTGGGCAGGTGCAGCCCCTCCCTGGCTCCCACCTTCAGTCCCCACCACTCCGCTTGCAGCTCTGCCCTTACAGCTCTGTCGTCTGCAGCCCTCCGTCTGCAGGACCCTCCAGTCTGCCAAACCTACTGCCGCTCCTGTCTGTTCTTTATCTGCCCCTGCCCACATCGGCCCTGTCTTTTGGGTTCTCTTTGTTGTCTATTTTCATTTTTTAAAAAAATATACTTTTATTGATTTCAGAGAGGAAGGGAGAGGGAGAGAGAGATGGAAACATCAATGAGAGAAAATCGTTGATCAGCTGCCTCCTGCACACCTCCTACTGGGGATCGAGCCTGCAACCTAGGCTTGTGTCCTTGACCGGAATCGAACCCGGGACCCTTCAGTCCTCAGGCCGATGCTCTATCCACTGAGCCAAACCAGCTAGGATTTACTTTCATTTTAGGGGTTTGGAAGGGTGAGCCATAGATGCCTGTGGTCCCGCCTTGCTTAATCAGGACCCTCTGTATTCTAAATAGTGTTTCTATGAACCGAATGGAATTGAATTCAGGGCCATTTCTGGGATGTGTGTACATATTTATGCACACGTGTTTGAGTCATCGTGTTATATGTGTTGATGATGCCGCTCGGCCGCTTTTCTCACATGATCAGTCACGCTCGTTTCTTGTGTCAGCTAGAGCTGCCGTTTGCTGTAGAGGCTGCAGAGTTGCCAGGACGGGCGGGGACGTCTGGTCATTTGCTCCCAGCTCCTTATATATATATATACTAGAGGCCTGATGCATGAAATTCGTGCAAGAGTAGGCCTGCCTTCCCTGGCTGCCGGCACCGGCTTCCCTCTGGCACCCGGGACCCAGGCTTCCCTCATAGCCCTGGCTTCGTCCGGAAGGTCGTCCGGTCTAATTAGCATATTGCGCTTTTATTTTTATAGATAGATGGAGAATGAACTCCTCCCTTCCGCTCAGCAGCTCTTGAGAAGGGAGGGGCCTGCAGGTGCAGTGCGGCCTGAAGGGCAGGAGTGCGCCCTCTAGAATCCCTTCTCTGTGCTGCACCTGTGACCATGGTCTCTATCCTCCCAGGGCCTTCTGCACACGTCCTGTCCCCACTGAGTGAAACAGCCAACCAAGGGGCCGGGGCCGGGGCCCCGTGGCTCCTGCCGACACCCTGGGGGAGGGCTGGTTGGCTCGGAGGCGGTTTGCGTGTCGGTGGCAGCAGTGCTGTCACTTGGTGGAGGGCAGAACACCCCTGTCTCTGCGAGGACGTGAGTTTGGGAAGGTGGAGGGAAGACTTTCTCCTGACGTCACGAAAGGCTGCCTACCAAGCTGTCCTCTGGTGCCCAGAGCCCAGCTGCTCCAGGTGACATCATTCCTGTGGGAGAGTCCCTGCCACCGGGACACCCCTGTGGGTGTGGGTGCCTCTGCTTCTGCTCGGCCGGCCTGCCTGCCGTCTCCTCTAAGCTCTCCTGAAAATCACCTTCATGATTTTAAAAACAAGTAGCAAAGCCGCTTAGAACTTACGCCCAGTGTTATATGACCTTCACTGCTGAACTCCTTTGAAACAGGAAGCAAGCACAGCATAGCCGCGAGTACAGGAGGCCGACCATGAGCCTGCGGCCCCAGGGCCCGGAATGGGACTGTCCTGGTGCCGGGAGACCGGTGTGCCAGGAGCGGTCACGGTGGCATTCCCTGGGTTTTGTAAAGCTTCCTAGCTTTTCTACATCAAGCACATGTTCCTTTGTTACTGAAACGCTAAGGATACCCAGTGAGCAGGGTCCCCCACTTCCCTGAGGCCGCCGGGTGTGGAACGCCAGTGGGATGGCTCCCAGAGCCCTGCTGCTGGTGCTGAGGCGGGAGCCCCGAAACGGGCAGCTTGTGTTGTTTACAGTGCAGCCACAGGGGAGAGCTGATCTCAGGAGGGTTTTCTGAGAATTCAGTGCATGCCTGTCTCCTGGGAATTAATTGAGGGGTCCACCGACGGATCCTCAGCACCCGCGAATTGATCCTTCTGGTTTTGAACGTCTGTGATCTGCCTCGTAGACCTTAAGCTTGATGTGCCAGAGTGGGGCCTGGAACACAGAAGGTGGAAGCAGGGGCACCAGGGCGCCGCGCCCAGGGTGTGCGGGAACCGGAGGCCTCCCTGCGCGCAGGAGTCTGGAGGGATGAGCTGTTGTAAGGGTGACAGTGGGACGGGCAGCTGAGAGGTGAACAGCGCGGAGCCAGGGCAATGGCTGCCATTGGTAGAGAGCCTTCAGGGCGGGGGGCACGGTCACTGGTCACCATGTTGCACTTGTTCTCTCCTTTATTCCTGACGACCCCCGGGAGGTGGCTAATGGTATCCGTCTATGTTTAACCCCCGAGGAAACAGGCCTTCGTCTGTGGGGCAGAGGTGAGATGCAAACTGTGTTTTGGATAGAGGAGGTTGGGGGGCGGGCATGAGACTGGGTGGCGGTTCAGGCCAGTGTGTTTGGCTAAAGCAACGGTTCTCAACCTGTGGGTCACGACCCCTTTGGGCGTCGAACGACCCTTTCACAGGGGTCGCCTAAGACCATCGAAAACACATATATAATTACATATTGTTTTTGTGATTAATCACTATGCTTTAATTATGTTCAATTTGTAACAATGAAAATACATCCTGCATATCAGATATTTGCATTACGATTCATAACAGTAGCAACATTACAGTGATGAAGTAGCAACAAAAATAATGTTATGGTTGGGGGTCACCACCACATGAGGAACTGTATTAAAGGGTCGCGGCATTCGGAAGGTTGAGAACCACTGGGCTAGAGGGTTTGGACTTGCCGCTGGACAGCGGGAGGAATGACGGCGTGTGAGCAGGTGCTCATGCTGTGGCGTGGTCTGGCAGGGAGAGCCCACTCTGGTTGAGGGAGGCCAGGCTGGGGCTTGCAAACCCAGGTGTGCAGGAGACGGGGGTGAGGAGTGCTTTGGTCCCCGCAGCACAGGCCTTGTTTCTTATTTTGAATTTCAGCTGCAGCCCCGAATCCGCCGGCCTCTGTCCGCGGGTGGGAGCTTGTGTGGGGCACAGCCGTGCCCTGTGTGGATGTGGCACATGTGCTGAACTCGGTTTGGCGGATGGTGGGTCTGGGCCCTGGAGGGCAGCCTTGGGCTGGAGCACGCAGTGGGCCCTTTGTCAACATTGGTGTCTGCAGGAACGGGCCATGTGGTGATGCGTCCGGTGTCCTGAGGGTTGAGGATGCTCGAGACACCAGGAGGTGTTTCTGACCAGTGTCCTGGCACCGGGGAGACCTGTGAGGAGCTGGGAGGTGCCTGGTATGGAGCTGGCTGTGGCAGCACTGGAGTAAGGAAAGGCTGTTATTTGGAGACTTTGCCAGGGGCTGCCTTCAGCCTGGGTGGACTGACCTCAGAACCAGTGCGTCTCTTTCCTGTCTGTGCACTTGCCCTCCCGCAGCTAAGCAGCAGCGGCCGGGACTCGGGTCCTCTGGGCACAAGGTCTGAGCCTGGTCATGTCCTCCCTGGGCTTAAAGCCCAACACTAGGTAGTCCCGTGACCTTGGACGAGTTACTTCCATATTCTGACTGCATCTTAGTGTCCTTCTCGGTAAAGCAGGCTGATGACAGTAGTATCTTCTAGAAAGAACTGTTGTGAGGGGTCCTGAGTGAGGCCTGGGTGCTCAGCAGGGTGCCTGGCTCTCAGGAATGTTGGAGGCCACTGTCCCCAGCCCTGACTGGGTAGCTGCAGTGGCTCCCCAGGGAATTACAGCCATCCCAAGGCCATCCCCAGTTGCCTGTCTGGCTGGGTGGCTGACACTGGCTGGTACCCAAGTGCAGAGTGAAGTTAATCCTGTACCGGAAATGGCTTTCGATAAGATGGAGCGCAGGGCGATTTTCTCGGGGGGAGGGGGAGCAGGGGCAGCGAGCAGGCAGTCCCACAACCTGTTTGACAGGTGGGACTGCTGTCTGGGGAGACGGGCTTGGTGTGAAGTGCCTTTGCTGGGAATGTTTGGAGTTGTCTTGTTCTAGGGACGCCTGCCCCTCTCAGAGCAGGTCTTTAGAGGACTTGCCAAAACACGCAGACCTGAAATTATTCTTAAATGTCCTTTTCTTCATTCCCCAAAGCTGTCTGCCCTGGACTTTAGGCGCTGTTTCCTCTGCCGAATGGCCACCCATTTCAAAATGCTCTTGGCCCCCATGGCGGCGCCTCGGGAAGGAGGGTTACAAGGAGGTTGGCTCACAGGCGGCTCCCCAGGGAATTACAGGCAGGGCCCTGGTGGCTCGCATCTGTTTTATATGTGACACTGAGGATCCCAGTTAGATTTTGTTTGGGGGGGGAAACCAAAAATGCATCCTGTTGCCACAATAGAGAGGGAAAGCAGCATGAATGCGGAGGCTACGCGCAGGCTGGGTCTGTGCCTGCCCGCGAGGACTGGGCCTCTCAGCCAGGTCTCGTCCCACGGATCCCGGCGTGAGTCATGCCTGAACGAGCTCGCCTCTGACCCGCGGAGAAAGCAGAGAAATGCCTTCTCTCACCTCAACCCGCTCATGAATCACACCCAGCTGCCCAGCTGTTTGCTGCACTTCTTTCTGCCCTGGGAGGAGGCGAGTGGAGTGTGTGTGTGTGTGTGTGTGTGTGTAAGAGAGAAAGAGAGACAGGCAGATGAGACAGACAGACATTCAGCGGATCTTTGGAAGCTGTTTAAATCCCTACTGACAGCTAGTGCTCCTGGCCTGATGTTTGTGGAAACCAGCGGGGCAGGCGGAGGAGCCAGATGGGTGTGGGGCTGGGCTAGGCCCCAAATATGACACTACCTACAATTGGGGGAGATGGAGTGATTGTATCTGTAGTTTGAATCTGGGTCCAGTGAAATCTGCCTCGGGAAAGACCCCTCGCGTGCTCTGAGGCCGGGTGTGAGTCTGTAACGCTGCTAATGCTTTGCGGGCCCTGGAGGCCTCCGCTGCATGTTCCTCTTGGGTCTGACTGAACCTTGCCGATCCTGCTCCACGGGGAAGCTGGGCGGGAAGACCTCCTCTGTGCAGCCTTGCTGTGGAAGGCGAAGATGAACAGTGTCAGCTCCTCCCCCACGGGCGCCGTTGCCATAGCAATGGTGACTCAGTTGCACTGTCTGGCAGCGCCAGGTTTGTGTAGGAATGTAGGCTCCAGCCCCAGAAGTGGTACGAGAGCTGCTTTGACAGTGAAGCATTTGCGATTCCATGGCTGTGGATCACCAGCGTTTGGAACTGGCTGGCACGTCTGGAATCGAGTCTTAGATGGGGAGACGGAGGTCCAGAGAAGCCAGCAGCGTGCCCAGCTAGTGCGAAGCTTGGTTACAAAGTGGGGGGAGGCTCTCTAAGAACATGGCGCCTGCAGGGTTAGTGCCGACCCCGGTGCGGTGTGTTCCCCGTCTGGTTTCCTGGCTCTCTCTGGTTGAGCCTCTGGTGGGAAGCTTTTCATCTGAACAGTAGGTGCTCAGTTACTACTTGGCGAATGGTTGTGTTTGCTGAGAGGACAAGGTTCAGGCATCTCACACCCACAGACACAATTCTGACCTCCCAGGAGAGTGGCTCATGTGTGCCAGGTTTTCTTTTCTTTCTCTTTTTCAGCGATGCCAATGCAGGTGTGGCCGGGCTGCCAGTCTCCTAGCACTTCCTGGCGGTGGGGGTGGGGACCGGTGAGTTCTCAGAGGAGGGTGCTGTCCCCAGGAAGACGACTGGGAGTGTCCAGTCTAGCTCTGCCCAGGGCGGAGTCTAAGGGAAATGCGTGAACTGGCAGGAGTTTGGCCTTGGATTTTAGGAAGCCTCTTGAGCAGTGCCTATAGAACGCATGCTTTCTGTCAAGTTTCAGAATTAAAAGACATTTGATTTTTAGTAAGCAGGCATAGTAACATTTAATGTGGACATTTGGTGATCCAGAATGGCTGGTAAATGATTTTGCCTTCTCTTGCCTTTGCCAATGTGGTTTTTAATTTAGTAAGAACTAGTCATGTAAGTTTAAATTAATGACACTCAACCTGCAGTCCTGCCAGGTGTGTGGGTGAGGAGGAGGCACCACTGGTTTTATTTAGAAATGTGTGTAGGGCCAGTGGTCAGGTGAAAGCCTTGGCCGGGGACAGCCCAGATGTAGCTGCAGTTTAGCATTTTTCATCATTGTGCCCGAGTGAAAGATTCCAGAGCAAACTTCTTGTAATTAGCCCCATTGGCTGTGGGCGGTCCCTCATTTCTGCGGGCTGGACGTCGTAAGCCGGGGGTTGTGTGCAGCTGGTCCTCTGCTGTAGATATCCCAGGCCCATAATAAAAATATGTTCAATAGCCCTAGCCGGTTTGGCTCAGTGGATAGAGCGTCAGCCTGTGGACCAAAGGGTCCTGGGTTCGATTCTGGTCAAGGGCAGGTACCTTAGTTGCAGGCTCTTCCCCAGCCCGGGCCCTGGTCGGGGCTTGTGCAGGAGGCAACCAATTGATGTGTTTCTCTCACATCGATGTTTCTCTCTGTCTGTCCCTCTTCCGTCCTCAGGTGATGATTAACAACAACAACAAATTTCTTGAATAAATGAGCGTGTTCGTTTTCTCTTGTTGCTGTAGGACAGTGGTCGGCAAACTGCGGCTCGCGAGCCACATGTGGCTCTTTGGCCCCTTGAGTGTGGCCACGAAGTTTCAAACGCACTGTCCGTGCGCGCCGCACGTGGTATTTTGTGGAAGAGCCACACTCAAGGGGCCGCAGTGTGCCGACCGCTGCTGTGGGACATGACCACAAGTGTAGTGACATAAAACAACACAAATGGGGTCGGAGTGTGAAAGGTCTTGCTGGGGTGGAATCCAGGTGTCCACAGCACCTGTTCCTCTGGAGGCTCCAGGGCGAGTCTGTTTTCTTGCCTTTCCCGGCTTCTGGAGGCCCCCCTTCTCTGCCCGCCGCCCTTTTCCATCTTAAAGAGCATCACTCCACTGCCACGCCCCTGACCCCCCTCCTGCCTCCCTCTTCTAAGGACCCTGTGATGACATCGGGCCACCTGGGTAATTCAGGATAGTCTCCCATCTCAAGACCCTTAATTTAATCCCCCTGCAGAGTGCCTTGCCATGCGCGGCAGCTTTTCTGTCCCTTTGCGCCCCCCCCCCCCCCCCGCGCGCCTTTTGGTGGGTCCTATTTGGACCCCTGCTCGAGCTTTTGGCCTCTTCCGGGATGGGGGACCTTTGAAAGTGCTTGTTTTAAGACGTTTTCTTTTATTTATTTTTAATATATATTTATTGATTTCAGAGAGGAAGGGAGAGAGAGAAAGAGATAGAAACATCACTGATGAGAGAGAATCATTGATTGGCTGCCTCCTGCACGCCCCACACTGGGGATCGAGCCTGCAGCCCAGGCATGTGCCCTGACCAGGAATTGAACCGTGACCTCCTGGTTCATAGGTTGATGCTCAACCACTGAGCCACGCCGGCTGGGCTGGAGGGAGTATTCTTTATTTCCACAGTTAATGGCCTTGAAGCCAAACAGCAGCCAGGATTTCACTTGAATGTGCTTGGGTTTTCTGGAGAAGGAGATGTTTTGGTACAGCTGGTTTAGAACTGTGTTTCTAGGAGTAATTGCTTCTGGATCTGAAATAGTTGTACTATGAACGTCATTTGTACCTTTCGGGGGGAAAGCATCAGAAATATCAAATGGGAGCAAGACAATGATTTCTTGATGCTCGGAAGCCTCAGTCCCTGTCTTATCTAAAGACTCAGTTCCGAGGACTCTGCGGCTTTCTGGGGCACTTGTTCCTGGTCCCCGCGCCTGCCTCGCAGAGGCCCCTCTCATGGCCTGGGCACGTTTTCTCTCCGGGTGCTGGTTCTTTACTTCGAAAAGTGCACACACCCGCCTGTTCCCGGGTGACACTGCCTTTAGTTGCCTCCCGTGGATTGGTTATGCTTGTCCTTCCGTTGGGTCGTGTACCTCCCTCCCTGCTCTGCCCGTCTTACTGTTGATGTTTCCTGGAGAGGCTGAGGCACCCAGGCTGTGAGAGCTGACATTTCTGTTGATGAGCAGTAGCCTTGGGTTGTTTCAGAGGGAGCAGGTGAGGGGGAAGGTGAGTGTTGGGCGATCGAGTGGACAGAAAGCTCTGAATGGGAGCTAAACTGCCTGCGAGGCAAGGGTGGTTTCTAGGGAGAGTCGACAGCTCTCTTTAGATCTGCGAAGAGATCCGTGACTCCTAAAGGATTTACTCACTGGATCAGAGGTTCGGTGGATTGACACACTCTTTTTTTTTCCATTTCAAAGGCAGATCAGGGCGGTGCCGAGAAAAATTTCCTTACTAGATGACATTTCATCGCAATGTCCGATCGTTTGGGGCAAATAACCAAGGGCAAGGATGGGAAAAGCAAGTATTCGACGCTCAGCCTGTTTGATAAGTATAAAGGAAAATCAGTAGACGCAATCAGATCCTCAGGTAAGAGCCGGGGTCGGGGCCAGGCCCTCCCGCTTTCCCTTGAGTGAGAACCTCCTGGTCCAGGACCGTGGCAGCCCAGAGTCCTCCTGTGGGCAGGGAGGGGTCACCCGGTAGTTCTGGGCAGCAGCCTCCCCCGCTCCTGTGTGAGGTCTGATTTCATACCCTGACTGCTGTGGGGGGCTGCTCCCCCTCTATCTTATCTTACTGAAACCAGGGGTATTTTTAGCCTGGTGGTTAGAATGGAGCTTAATTTGCATTAGACTTACCCGGTTTAGAGTTCCTGGTTCCAGGACTCTGGAATGTGGTGGGAAAAATTCCTGCTGATGCTATCCCTCCCCCAGGAGGGTTTTATGAATGCCCAGGCTTGGCGGGGGCTAGGCAGGGCTTGGTCCTTTCAGTCCCACTGTAACGAGGCCAGAGCATCTCCTCTTGCAGAGAGGTGCCTGCCGTGTGGGCCTGAGGTTTCTGGGCCTCAGCTCCTAGCCTTCTGCCCGCTGTGGAAATGGAAGCTTCCGTGTCTTCCAAGGCCTTGGCGAAGGGCTTGTCACATGACTAACGTGACCACCGGGCAGCGCTGTTGTTTCCCTGGCGGGGCCACCCCTCGTGTGTGTCCTGTTGCCTTTGTCACGATCACTTGGGTTTTGAAAGAGCAGCTGAATGACCTGGCCTCTGGCCTGTCCCCTGCCCGTGCGCTATCTGCTTCCTTCCCTGTCTCCCTGCAGTAATTCCTAGACATGGCTTACAGAGTCTCGGGAAAGTTGCCACAGCCCGGCGCATGCCACCGCCCGCAAACCTACCGAGCTTGAAGTCTGAAAACAAAGGAAACGACCCCAACATCGTTATCGTACCCAAGGACGGGACGGGATGGGCAAACAAGCAGGACCAGCAAGACCCAAAGAGGTGAGAGCAGAGGGCAGGCGGCTCCGGCACCTCCCTGCCCGCACGGGCGGCGCTGGGGACCTGTGCCTGCATTCTCCTCCCTGCCTGCCGTCTTCCTGCCTCTCGGAGCCAGTGCAGCAGCGTTTCTGTGGGCCGCCTGGTCCCCGTGACCAGCCCCCGGTGCCTCATTAGAAAAGGCCCATCAGCCGCCGGCGCACATGCGGCCACTCGGAGCCAGTTCCCGACGAGCCTCTGTGGGCAGAGCTGGCGCCTGCACGCTCCGTTCTGGGGTCCCTGTGTGCGGGCGGGCCAGCAGCCGGCCTCCCGCAGAGGAGACCGCTGCGGGGCCCGAGGCAGAGCAGCCCGCAGCCTCGTGACCCGGGTCTGGCATGGAAGTCGTTAGGGAAGCAGCACCGCTGCGTGCGGGGCGCCTGAGCCCCCAGCTGTGTCCTGACGGGGCTCTGGCCAGTGGTAGGGGCGTCCAGGGAAGAGGACGGGGGACTTGTGCTGGGAGGACGGAGGGGACAGAAACCTCTGGCCGAGGTGAGCCTGTGTGGGATGAACGCTCCCCGGTCCCGGCCGGTGCACCTCTTGCCCTGCATCTCACGGTCCGGCTGCTGGTGCTCGGGATCCGGAACAGCTGCTGACGGGCGTCCTTCCCTCTCCCTGGAAACGGCCACACCAGCTTTTGTGAAACTTCTGTGTAGTTGCTCCGGGCAGGGTGGAGAGAGCGAGCAAATAATCAGTCAGATCTTAAAGTAGCAGTAACCACAGTAGCGTCCTAAACGCTATTTAACATTTTTCTGACAGTTTGCTTGGGCATCATGCTGGCTGATGGTTTAGTGTGAATTTGGACCGGACAGGTGTGCGGGATGCCCAGCCAAGCGGCCCGTTAGCTTTATGGCACCGGGAGAATCATTTGACTTCTGAGCTTCATTGTCCTGTGAAGTAAGAACATACCTGGCTCCAGGGGCAGTTACAAGAGAGATGAGAGAACACAGCCAGGGGCTTAGCACAGAGCCTGGCCCGGAGGAAGCGCGTGGCAGATGCCCGCCTCTGTCGTCATTGTAATCAGATGGCGGACACGACAAACTCTAGAGAAATGGGTATGACACCTTTCAACACAGGCCTTGAAATGCCCGTGCTACGGAAAATTCTAGAGAGAGGACAGCACCGCTCCCTCCCTGTGCCTGTTCTCACGCAGCGCTGGCCAGAGCGTTGCAGCTTTCATGAGGCCGTGGTGCTGCATGTCTGCTGGGAGGGTGGTGAGTGTGGAGACGGGAGGCAGCAGACCCACCCGGCCCTGGGTCTCTGCTGCTGCTGGGCCTGCCCTCCTTGGGCGTATTGAGGGGTGGGAGGGGGAGCAAGTGCTTAGCGGGGAGCACTGAGGCAGCACTGCCTGGACGCTCCTGCTTTGGGTAGAAGGTCATGTGAGAGGATCGGCGGCCTTCATGTCGGAATGGTCACGATGGGGATGAGTTACTTGGGTGAAGTGAACCTGGGGAGAGTGTGTGTCGTGTAGGATTGGACTTGAGCTTCCAGCGGGAGCGCCAGCGGTGGGTGGACTCTGGCGAGTGGATGGCTGACCTCCTCGCATCTTGCCCGGCAGAAGCTTGAATAGAAGAGTGACTGGAAGGCTGCTGAGTCAGCAGAAATCTCCTCAGGGCCCTTTCTCGTTCTCTTCTCAAGAGATGACCTGTGGGGCCCTGGCCAGTTTGACTCAGTGGTTAGAGTGTTGACCTGTAGACAGAAGGGTCACGGGTTCAATTCCCAGGTCAGGGCCAGTGGGGAGGCAACCAGTCAATGGGTCTCTGACATTGATATTTCTCTCCCTCCCCCCTCCCCCCTCCCCCTCCCCCCCTCCCCTTCTCCCCCTCTCCCCCTCTCCCTCTCTCCCCTAGCCCCCTCTCTCCCCCCTCTCCCCCTCTCTCCCCCCCCCTCCCCCTCTCCCCCTTCTCTCTCCATTCCACTCTAAGAATCAATGGGAAAATATCCTCCGGTGAGGATTAAAAAGTAAAGATGACCTATGGGGTGTACACTGATGCAGCCTCTCTTTGGAGGGCAGTTTGGCAATACCTTTTAAACTTCAAAACATCTTTGATGCAGCAATTCCATTCCTAAGAACTTACACTACTGAATTATGCAAAGGTGTACAAAGATATTTATACAAAAATGCTCACTGCGGTTGTATCTTTAATAGAAAAAAACGGAGATTGGTAAATTATGGTCATCCAATTGTACTGTCATTAAAAGAAAGAGGTAGGTCCCTATGTATTGTCATGAAAAGATGTTAAATTAAGTAAAATAGTTACAGAATTGTATGTGTGGCATACTCTGTTATGTTGAGAAAAATCTGCTTCGAGTTTCTCTCTGGAGGATGAGATCATGAGAAATTTGTTACGTGTATTGATAAGTTTAGTTTTGCTATGAGCAAATATATTTTACAAGCCAAGAGATGGTAACCGTTGTTTTTTAATCTGCTGTTTCAAAGCAGGCAGCCCCCTGAGGAGCTGTGAGGCTTGGTCAGGAGGAAGGGACTCAGAGCCCCCTCCCTATAGTGACTGAGTTTCCCCATTGGCAGGTCCTCCATGACTTCACTGTTCACATGAGCTCTCAGTGTTTGCAGACAGAGGCCTGTTCTGCCCTGTTGATGCCAGCGAGTAGACGGCAGACGGGGTATTTGCCAGCATAAGCGTCTCCTGGGGAAGTACTCCTATTGGCCAGAGGGCTCTGGCTCCCAGTGAGCCGCTGATGAGCAGCTGTGGCTTTTGGAAATGCAGAGGGACCTTGTCGTGGCCTGTGCCGCATCTAATCCTCCCTGTGTGTCCTGCCTCTGTCTAGTTCCAGTGCGACGGCCGCTCAGCCGCCGGAGTCGCAGCCGCAGCCGGGTTTGCAGAAATCTGTCTCCAATTTACAGAAACCGACTCAGCCAGTCAGTCAGGAGGTAGGTGCTGGAGCCCCCGTCCTGATGTCCAGATGTCGGAGCCACCTAACGCCCGCCCCCAAGAAGGGTGGCTTTGCTTGACTTGCTTATACCAACGGCAAACTGATGGAGAAGACCCCACACAGGGCTGAATACAGACACCTCCTTTGAGTCTGTTGACTCCTGTGAAGGTGAAGTCACTCAGGTAGATACAGAGGTCAGGGCCCCCAGCTGTGCCATAAGCAGACAGGAAGTGGTCGGCCATAGGAAGGGGAGTCTGGAACACAACATCTAGAAGCTCCTTTCCTGTTGGATGTCTTCTCAGTGTCTTCAATGTGCACCCTGACTGAGAGAGGACAGCAGGGACAGCAGGCCCCAAATTGATTTGCCCTCGGAAACCTTTTTAACGAGGTCTCTAGGGACTAGTCGCGTCTCAGAGCCTCCTTGGGAAATGCC
Source organism: Myotis lucifugus (assembly GCF_000147115.1). Taxonomy (NCBI): domain Eukaryota; kingdom Metazoa; phylum Chordata; class Mammalia; order Chiroptera; family Vespertilionidae; genus Myotis; species Myotis lucifugus. The sequence goes on along the minus strand of NW_005871774.1, from coordinate 62,454 downwards.
CAGCTGCAGTCGTCGCTTATTGTTGATGCATTAAAATGTTTTTCTGAAGAGAAAGGCGTGACCGAGCTGAGCAAGAGCTCACGGTACACTGAGTCCATTGGAGGCTGGGTGGGTCCCAGAGACTGGCAGGGCTCATGCTTAGCTGGTGGCTAGAAACCGAGATGACAGTCTTGAGTATTTTAGGTCAAAAGAAACCTAGACAAGACCCCTGGCACTCACCAGACTCTTGAAAACAACTCTAACCACCGAACTTCAGTCTCGCCGTGCTGCCTGGCAGCAGGAGGCCTGAGACGCCAGCCCCCGGCTGTGGGGACGTTTATAGCTTTGCCAGAAGGAAACCCCACCCGACAACACCAAACCGTACTTTTGAAATTAAAGAGAAAAATCATATTCGTGTGAGGCTCCATATTCATTGGCCTAAATCCACGGGGTCTGCCGAGTATGTAGAGTTGAATTCACGTGTTTCTCAGAATCTGAAACAGTGAGACTGGGAGCCAGTTGGTCAGCCCCGGCTGCACAGCACACTTGCCTTGGGAGCTGGTTGACAGAAAACATGTGCCTGGACCTCACCCCTGGAGAGACTGGGGAGGGGCCGGGGCATCTGTTGAAAGAAACTGTGTTGGGGACCGTCTCGGAGCCCGGCCTGGAGTAGCGCAGGCCCTGCCCAGTGCTCAGTCAGCTCCTCTCGGCCACTGCCTGGCTTTCTCTCATATGAAGAGGAGGTGAGAGGAGACTCCGTTTCTAAAACCTCACCCCAGAGCTTGTACGGTTCTCTTGGGATGAAGTTCACCGGCAATAATAGCAACCCCTCCTTGGCCCTGTAGGTGCCTCGTCCAGTTTAGTGCCTTTGGCTGCATATAGACACCAAATGGGAGGCTGTGGGTTGGCCCTGGTGCCCCTCTGCTTCCTGCTGGCTCTGGAGGTGCAGCCCTCCTGGGGGGGCCGTCCACCCCAGCTGCATGGTCCCCTTATGTGGTCCTTTGGGCAAGACCTGGGGGCATTCCAGCCACCATGGCAAGCATTCAGGGCAACTCCCTGTAAGTAAATGGCTTGTTAGACCCAGTCCGCTCTGCACTAAGGGTAAGAGACAGCCACTGCTGTGAGTGAGTGCGGGCGGGGGTGGCTGGAGAGGAGGGGTCATGGGAAAGGGTAGCTATTTAATTTGGTACCTAATCCAGGAAGTGGTGAGGTTTTGCTCATTGAGCTCTGTGGTAGCTTTGCCTTCATTTGGAAGGGGGTCTGGTCAGCTGAATGCTGTTGGAAAAGGCAGAGCTCCTGTGGCTGATCCCACTCGCACGTGGCCGTGGACTTGTGGGCCTTGTGGTGGAACCTGGCGGCGGTCGTGAACGCCTTCCCACGTGCTTGGGGAATGGTCAGCAGGCCGATGGGGCTGGCTCTTCTAATTCTCTTCCTTTTTCAGAACACAAATACAGTGCCAGGTGGACCAAAGTCATGGGCACAGCTGAATGGAAAGCCAGCAGGACACGAAGGTGGTAAGTGGGAAGAGGTGGGCAGGACGGGGGCACGCCTTCTCGGGACCATTCCGGTTGGGTCTGGGTTGTCTTGGCCTAAAGCTTTGAGAGTCACTGCTCTGGGGGCCTGGCCTTGGCCCCAGGGAGGAAGCGCTGATTCTGAAGGCATGTCGGTCAGCTTCTGGGACCCTCGGGGAGCCCTAGTGCGCTCTGCCAGCCCTGACGCCGATGCGGCGCCGCACTCCTGGCTGCGTGGCCGGCGTGCTTGGAGTTGCTGAGGCGGAGAATCCTTGGTGCTGACCTCCCTGGCTCCATAGTCTTTCCGGTTTTCTCGACAGGTTTAAGGGGCTCAAGCCGACTCTTATCCTTCTCTCCCGAGGAATTTCCGACGCTGAAAGCAGCTGGCGGGCAGGACAAGGCTGGCAAAGAAAAGGGCGCCTTAGATCTGTCGTATGGGCCAGGACCAAGCCTCCGCCCTCAGAGTGAGTGAGCTGCAGCCCGTCGGGCACACGGGGCACAGCATCTCCCTTGCCTTCCTGCCCTCAGACAGGAGTGTGCGGGGCCTCAAACAGCCGGGCTCCTGAGGCCGGGCTCCCTGCCTGGAAAGCGTGGCTGTTGCCCTTTGCCTGACCTCTGCACCCACTGGACTTGGACCCTAGGCTGGTCAGGAGGTCACCCCTTCTTTCTTGTTGTTGGGTGGGCCAGGCCTGCCTGCCTTCCTGGCTGTTATCAGAAAGTTGTGCTGTGCTAGGTGGTCATGGCAAGGATGGGCAGACCAAGGGCCAGCTGCCTTGGTCCCTGATTCAGGAGCGGTTTTCTAGACCAGAGCTTCCCAAACCGCGAATGCCATCAGGGTCACTTGGGGAGTGTGTTACACGGTGTGACTCCCAGCCTCCCACCCCCGCCAACTTAGAAGTCCTGTTTTTAACATGTGCCCTTGCGTGGCCCGCTCAGCGCTGACTCCGCGGCCCATCTCTGGGGTCTGGTCCAGGAGGGGCAGGAGTGTGGAGTGAAACTTGCTGGTGAGGTTTTTAGGGGCTGTGGGTGGCTTAAAGTGTTATTTAGGAATGAGATTTTCTACCTGTTCTAACCAGAGGTTCTGAAATGGCTCTTGTTTTTTTGGAGGTGCGTTTGGGGGTGTGTGGAAATATGCGGGACTGGTGTTTGCTTGTCGTGATTAACCCCCAAGAGCGGAGGTCCTGTAGAGGAAATGATCACAGTGCAGCTCCTTCAGCGCCCGCCTTCCGGTGGCCTGTGCGGAGTCGTTTCGTCTACTCCAAAGACACCCTGCAGTTCCTTCGGCCAGGAACGGGAACTTTCTGGGTCTAGTTAGGATGCGTGGCTTATAGGACCATAAACAGTTAGAACTCAGAGGAGCTTCTGGGGTGGGTTCCATCTCCTCTTCTGAGAAGAGGAAGAAGCAGATGGCCAAGGGGTGACCCAGACAGGGCTTACCCGAGCCCACATGCGGGGCTTGGAGGCTAGAGCTGAACCCTGTGTTGTGGCTCCGCCCTCAGTCTTACTCTTAGGGTCCCACACGCAGGGAGCTTTCATGTTTTAACTCATCACCCAAGTGAACTGAAGCCAGCAGGCATTTGGCTCCTGCAGCTTCTCCTGGGCCTGTGATTCCAGCAGATCCTGCTGCGTTTGGCAGTTGGAAGCATCATGGAGAAAGATAGCTTGGTCGGCAGGCTCCCCCACCCCGGGCCCTGCAGGAGGCCCCCCTCCCCCGGCTGGTGCAGGGTAGGTGGGGCCAAGGCCTGTGGCAGGTCCAGACCCTTCCAGCAAGAGGGTCTGGTCTACACCCCCCCACTCCGGGCAAGGGCTGCTCTGCTTCGTCTTGTGAACGGGGCGATCTCCTTGATTAGAGGGGCCACCGCTAAACGAAGCCGGAAACATGTCAGAACTCACTCTGGTTTCAGGTCAAGTCCAGGGCTGCGGGCAGTGCCCGTCCTCCGGGACTGGGGCGTCTGTGGGAGGAGCCGTGGCTGTTTCCATGGGCTGCCTGGTGCCTCTGCGGCCGGCGCCGTGGTGATGGGCTCCTGTCGGTCGGGGAAGATGCGCACACACTTGCCTCCTCTCTGGGGACCTCGCTTTGTCTCACAGTCAGGCTCCCTCAGCAGGTTCACACGCCTTGGCCAGTGTAGTCTGCCCCCACCTCCCTGACACACTTGACCGGGACCCTACTCTTACTTTTTGTTTTTTGGGGGGCTTTTTTGGTGAATGAGGGGGTCCCTTGACCTTCAGAACCTCATACAGTCCCTCCTCCCCCCTTCCTCTTTCCTCTCCCTTTGCCCCTTTCAATTTCCAGATGTGACAAGCTGGAGGGAGGGCGGTGGGCGAAACATAATTTCTGCCACGTCTCTGAGCGCCTCCCCCACTGAGCTGGGCAGCAGGAACTCGAGCGCGGGAGACGGAGCCCCCTCCTCGGCAGGCGCCAGCGATGCTAAGGACCCCTCTCTCCGCCCGGCTCAGCCTGTTCGCAAAGGGGCTTCGCAGTTCCTGGGGAACGCATACCACCCACCTACATACCATGACATGCTTCCTGCCTTTGTAAGTCTTCAGGGGCGTTTCCCACAGTCAGCCCGTCCGCGTCCAGTAGGTCTGCTTTCCGGGGGGCGTGTGCACCTCCGGTGCCCCCCTGGCTGCACGCCTCGCCCCGTCCCTGCCTTGGAGGTTCCGTTCGTGTCCCTTGGAGGTTCCGTTCGTGTCCACTCTCTCTCCTCCCCAGTCCCCAGGGCCCCGGCTTCTTTCCCTGCTCATGTGCTCATCTCAGCCTTGGCTCTTGGAACAAGGAGAGGCAGGTTCCCCCCAAGGCACAGGCCCAGGTGTACTAGCAGCAGGAAGGAAATGGGGGAGACGGTGGCAGGTTAAATGGGAAACCCCAAGAGTTCCTGCTTCTTTTTCCCACTGTTCATTTTCCAAAACAAATTCTAATGCAAGTGGAATGGAGAATTGGGGTCATCACCAGAAAACCCTGTTCATTGATGTCACGTTTCAGATGTGTTCGCCACAGTCATCCGAGAACCAGGGTACAGCGGAACGAGCGTCTTTCCCGCCTCCGCCGCTCCGCCTGGAGCCCCGAGTTCCTTTCCGACAGTTCCAGATGAACGACCAGGACGGGTAAGGCCTGCTGCGGGCGCGCAGGGGGAGCTGCCCACGGGGTGACCTTGGACACCAGGCGGCTGACGGACGGCAGTGCTTGGTCTTCTAAAGACCGTAGTGCCTGGAAACCAGCTCGCAACCCGGGTGTGCGGACGCAGGCCGGGCCGGGCGGGAGGTGGGGGTATGACCTGAGTTCCTGGCACAGTGGAGGTTTTGGCACGTGCCCTGGCCCCTGGGCGTTCGCGCCCAGCAGTGCGGCTGCAGGAGGCGGGGCTTCTGGCCGGTGCCTTTGCTCCGTTGTGTTCCTTTCCAAAGGGGGTGGCTTCCACATCAAACGCACACACAGACCTTGCAGTTCAGGGCTTAACTTTTTAAAAGCGTTTGGTTTTGCTTCCATATGTGTAGTTGACATAAGTCCAGTGTCTTTAACTTTTCTCTCATCAGAAAAGACAGCCGGCTGGGCATGCCCCGCCCGCCCCGCCCGCTCAGGCAGCTGGTGGAGCGGGCGCCGCGGCCCACCATCATCAATGCCGAGAACCTCAAGGGCCTGGATGACCTGGACACCGATGCCGACGATGGCTGGGCAGGTGGGTTGTGTTTCTGAGTGCGCTTTCCCCGGGGGTTAGAGGCCGGCGGACACCCGTCCCTGCCCAGCCAGGGTGAGCGCCCTCGCGTGGTTTCCTGGGTGCGGGGACTGAGCACGGGGGCGGGGAGCAGCTTCCGTGCCGCAGAGGTCCTGGCTGGCACTCACAGGTGGCTTCCCGGCCCATCCGTGTCTTCTTTTGGTCTTTGGTCTTGATCTTAGAGCTGTGGTAGATTTTGCTGTTAACTTTTTTTAAAGACTTTTTTTATAATGGAAAAGTTAAACCAAGAAAAATTGTGTAATGACCCCCCAGCTCCCCTCACCAGCCTCGGCAGGTTCCACCATTCTGCCTTTCTTGTGTCTTTCCTTTCGCCCACTCTCCACCCCCAGCCTGATGATATGCCTTTACAATCCTTTGTGTTTGTTTTCACGTAAATTTTAATTACATTGAAAGACACACAGCTTAATTGTACACTTTTGACAAAGGGATACACCTGTGAACCTTTTCCTCCTCCCCCCAGTCCCTTCCTGCCGGCCTGCCACTCTTGTGGCGCCTCACCTGGAGCAGTTTTGCCCCTTGTATGATTACAGGCAAATGGGTCACACAGCTTTTCCTCTGTGTCATGTTTTTGAGATTCATCAATGTTGTTATATATGTCAATTGTTGCTTTTAATTACTGGGGCATATTTTATTGTATCAATATACCTTAATTTACTGATCCACTTAAAAGCTCCATCGTGTATAATCTTCTATAATAATAAAAGCGTAATATGCTAATTAGACCGGACGTCCTTCAGGACGACCTTCCAGACAAAAGCTGGTGCCGGCAGCCGGGGGAAGGAAGGCCTACTCTTGCACGAATTTCGTGCGCCGGGCCTCTAATATTTTCATGTCTCTTGAGTGCACAGCGGGGAGTGGAAGTATTGGGTCAAAGGGTAGGTGTGTGATGAGGTGCACAAGGACCACAGACCTTTGCCACGCGGCCGAGCCATTGCACATTCCCAGCAGCGACCACACCTTCCTGTCAGTCTTTGTGCTTTTAGCCATTCTGGTGGGTGTGTATTGGCATCTCATTGTGCTTTTCATTTGCGTTTTGCGGGTGACTAATGCCAGTGAACACATATCTTCATGTGCTATTTGAGGGGTGTATCTTTCCCTGCCTTTCTGAGGGGTCTGATACAAGTCCTTTGCAGCTTCACAAATATTTTTCACCATAGTTTGCCTTGTCTCTTCTTTTTTTTAATCCTCATCTGAGGGTATGTTTTTTCATTGAGAGAGGAAGGGAGAGTGAGAGTTAGAGAAACATTGATTTGAGAGAGAAACATTGATCGGTGCCTCCCATACACGCCCTGACCGGGGATCGAACTCGAAACCTGGGTAATGTGCCCTGACCAGGAATAGAACTCGCAACCCTTTGGTGCACCCTACAACGCCCTAACCAGCTGAGCCCCATCAGTCGGGGCATCTATTCATCTTTTTAGCACTGTTTTTTTTTTTTCTTAAATATATTTTATTAATTTTTTACAGAGAGGAAGGGAAAGAGATAGAGAGTTAGAAACATCGATGAGAGAAAAACATCGATCAGCTGCCTCCTGCACATCTCCCACTGGGGATGTGCCCACCACCCAGGTACATGCCCTTGACCGGAATCGAACCTGGGACCTTTCAGTCCGCAGGCCGATGCTCTATCCGCTGAGCCAAACCGGTTTCGGCAGCACTGTTTTGATGAACAGAAGTTTTTAGTTTTGATGAAGTTTATAAATTTGTGGTTTTTTATGGTTATTACTTTTGTATCATATCTAAAAAAATCTTTTGTCTCCCCTTGGTGGTAGAGATATTCCTTTATATGTTATAGTTTTAACTCTTACCGTATGTCACGTTGAATTAATTGATCTGTAAGGTGTAAGATAGGAGCTGAAGTTTATTTTTACCATAAGGATATCCAGTTGCTCCCCACTATTTGTTGGTGAGGCTTCCCTTCCCCTATTGAATGGCTTTGGCACCTTTGCCAAAAATCAATTGACCTTGTAAGTGTGGGTCTATTTCTGGACCTGTTTGTTCCATTGATCCGTTTGTTCATCCTTATGGCAATACCAACCACACTGGATCATTATAGATTAAGTGTTAAATTCGGGTAGTGTAAGTCTAATGAACAAAATCAACTGACAACATTTAAAAAAATTCAGGTAGTATAAGTTTTCAAGCTTTGTGTTTTGTTTTGCTTTTCAGTCCTCACCTGAGAACGTGTTTTTATTGACTTTGAGAGAGAAACGTCGGTCGGTTGCCTCCCATGCATGCCTTGACCAGGGATTGAAGCCACAGCCCTTCGGTGCTCGGAACAGTGATCTTAACTGAGCCACTCCTCGAGGGCTTGTTGGGTGTTTTGGTTGGGTCACTATTCTGAGTTCTTTTCATTCCCATGTAAATTTAGAATCAGCCTAGCAGTATATACAAAAAGCCTGCAAACGTTTTGGTCAGGATTTTATTGAATTTACTTCTGGATAAATGATGCCTTAATTTTGAATCTTCTGTGCAGGAACCTGGTGAATCTATCAGGTCTGTCCTTTCCCCAGCAGTGGTTTAGAGTTTTCAGGGTCAGGGTCTTGACTATGTATCATCAAGTTTATTCCTGAGTATTTGATGGTCTTTGATACTATTATAAATGGCATTGTTTCTTTAATGTTGTTTTCAAGTGTTTGATGTTATTATGCAGAAATACAAGTTGATTTTGTGTATTGACCTTATACCAGACACTTTGCTGAATGCACTCACTAGTTTTACTAGTTTTTGTTGATTTCTTAGCATTTCTACATAAACCATCATGTTGCCAATAAATAGGGGCAGCTTTATGTCTTCCTTTTCAGACTTGATGCCTTTTTTTTTTCTTGCTTTATTGCACTGTGGTACTTCCAGCCCAATGTTGTATTCAAGTTCTCTGTTTCTGATCTTAGGGATAAAATGTTTAGTGCAGCGGTTCTCAACCTGTGGGTCGCGACCCCTTTGGCGGTCAAACGACCCTTTCACAGGGGTCGTCTAAGACCATCGGAAAACACACATTGAATATATAATTACATATTGTTTTTGTGATTAATCACTATTCTTTAATTATGTTCAATCTGTAACAATGAAAATACATCCTGCATATCAGATATTTACATTACGATTCATAACAGTAGCAAAATTAGTTATGAAGTAGCAACGAAAATAATTTTATGGTTGGGGGTCACCACAACATGAGGAACTGTATTAAAGGGTCGCGGCATTAGGAAGGTTGAGAACCACTGGTTTAGTGTCTCACCATTAAATATGATGTTAGCTATAGCTTGTTGGAGATATTCTTGACCAGATTGAGGTTGTTCTCTTCTAGTTTGCTGTTTTGATTTTAAATCATGAATGGATATGTATTGAATTTTGTTAAATGCTTTTTCTGTCCTGGTGATCATATGATTTGTCTCCGTTATTGTGGTAATCTTGTGGATTGCATTTATTTATTTATTCATTCATTTATTTTCTTTCATAATTGTGATTTTATTGTTTGTTTTGATAAAGTACACAGACATTTCAATTTGTATACAATTCTTTTTTTTTTAATAAATATATTTTTATTGATTTCAGAGAGGAAGAGAGAGAGAAAGAGAGGGAGAAATAGAAGCATCGATGATGAGAGAGAATCATTGATGGGCTGCCTCCTGCACTCCTGACACTGGGAATTGAGCCTGCAACCCAAGCATGTGTCCTGACTGGGAATTGAACCGGGACCTGCTGGTTCGTAGGTCACCGCTCAACCCCTGAGCCACGCTAGCTGGCTGTATATAATTCTTAACATACGTACCCAAAATGTAAAGTCACGTAGTTGTGATTTTTTTTTCTAAATAGTTATTCCAGTGACTTTCTAGCTTAAAATTTGGAGGTTAATTTTCTTTAATAGAGTATCAAGTACCAATATCTTTAAATGTTGATATACTGTTACATCAAAGCTCCACTAATTCACAATTAATATCATATATGATGTAATCAAATTTTCAGTCTTTCACAGCACATTAACAATGTTACTAGGAAAACTAGACTACCACACCAAAGATGTTTCTCTCATATATTTCTCTCCCTTTCTCTCTGAACATCAATAAAGGGGGAAAAAAATTTAAGAATCCTAAGATTCTGTATACATATATATGTATATAATAGTGTGTGTGTGTGTATATATAAATGGTGGGGGGTGTGGGTGGGACACACACACACACACACACACACACACACATACTAGAAGCCTGATGCACAAAATTTGTGCAAGAGTAGGACTTCCTTCCCCCGGCTGCCAGCACCAGCTTCTCTCTGGCACCCGGGACCCGGGTTTCCCTTGCAGCCCCGGCTTCTTCTGGAAGGACGTCCGGTCTAATTAGCATATTATGCTTTTATTATTATAATTGCCCCGATTTAGGAGCTGTTGTCTGGGGGGAGGGTCAGTCTGACCAGGCTGCCTTACTGTTCCCAGAAGCCAGAGCTCCTTCCGTTTAGCTGCAGTTTGTTTGGTGGTGGCAGCCACGTGGTCCGCCTCACTCCTCCGTGGGTTGGCATGATTCCGGACTGAGGTGGCGCTCTTGGCCGCTGAAATTCTCATCTTTTCTCATTCTCCTGGCCCACGTCCTGTTGCAGGCCTCCATGAGGAAGTGGACTATTCTGAGAAGTTGAAGTTCAGTGATGATGAAGAGGAGGAGGACGTGGTGAAGGATGGCAGGCCACAGTGGTAAGGCCCTCCCCCTGCTGGGGCACGCTCCAGTGCAACCTTACGCTTGGCGGCACTGCCGTGTGCTGGTCCTGTGCCAAGTGCGTTTCCTAGTGTCCAGCAACCTCCCAGGGCAGATACTGTTTCATTTTGCAGATGAGAGGGCTAAGCTTTGGGGCACCCGTTCGAGAACTGGGCCAGGATTTGCATCCGGGCGTGGCAGGCTGGGTGCTAGTGATTGTAACCGCTGCCCCAGTACTTCCCTGAGGGTGAGGTGGAGACCATGTGTTCTGCAGAGTGATTATGGCTGTCATGCCCCAGAAGCCTTCTGTGGCCAAGCGAGTTTGGGAAACCGCCTGGGTTCAGCTTTCTCCTTTCCTCCAGGGTCGCCTGCCGCCTGGGGTGTGCAGGCAAAAGCATGCTGGGAGCCTTCAGGGAGGTGGGAGAAGCTTACACAGGGTAGACCAGGCTTCCTAAACTTCTAGGACCAATTTAATCTTTTCTCTCTTTTTCTGAATCATTTTATTGGACAAATTTTACTCATAATGCCCTTTGGAAAATACTTAATTGTACTCTAGCCCCTCTTGTTTTTATCATAATATCAGTAGTATTGGCTAGTACTTTTTTTATTTAACACTAGAGGCCCGATGCACGAAATCCGTGCAAGGGGCTTGGCCCTCACAGCCGTGGCGGCTTGCCTCGGCCCTCACAGCCCCAGCTTTGTCCGGAAGATGGTCCAGAAGGTTGTTTGGCTGTGCGGTCTAATTAGCATATTATGCTTTTATTATTATAGACATTTTTATTGATTTCAGAGAGGATGGGAGAGGGAGAGAAAGGTAGAAACATCAATGATGAGAGAGAATCATCGATGAGCTGCCTCCTGCACGCCCCCCACTGGAGATCGAGCCCACAACCTGTGAATTGAACCGTGACTTCCTGGTTCATAGGTTGACGTTCAGCCACTGAGCCACGCTGGCCGGGCTTGGCTAGTACCTTTGTTTATTTATTTATTTTTGCATTTTACATATTTTAAAAAGCCATATGAATAATGCGTTTTGTAAAATACAAAAAATGTTTAATTAAAAATAAGGCAGAAATCCTTTCATCCTAAATCCAGAAATAATCATCAACATTTTTAAGTGTATTTTGTATTGTTGACACTATTACAGATGTCCCCTATTTCCCCCCACTACCTCCCTCCACCCAGTCCCCGCCCCCACCCAGGCTTCATCACACTATGGCTAGCACTGTAGTACTTGTGAAAGAGCGCCTGCGGTTGCTTTAATTTGCCTTTTCTTTTCTTTTCTTTTTTTTTTTTTTTGTACCAGCACATGTGATTTTTTTCCTTCATGTGGCATTTCCTGTTTTCTTTATACACCACCTATTGGACTTACCGTGCTTTCCTCAAAAATGTGATTTTTTATATTGTTTAGATATTAATGTTTTAATGTTTCCCTTCGTTTCATTGTCACTGATTGCGTGTGTGTAGGGTTCCCTCTGCAAGTCTTTCTCTGTTGTTTCGTCTTTCACTTCTAAGCCCCTGGAGTCAGCGCCCCCTCCTGGAGGAAGCTGGTAACACGCTCTGCCGCTCTGATGGCACACAGTTAACTGAGGCTTCTGTCGTCTATTTTCACGCCGCTCGATGCACGTGGGGACTGTCTATGGATCAGTTCTTGGAACACTGAGCTTAGAAGGAAATGTGACCAAGAATTTAAGTAAAAGGCAAAGACATTAAACTTTACAGATTGATTGGAGCAGTAGGACACTGTTCTCTCTTTCAGTTGATATTAATTGAATATTCAACTGAAGGAGTTAGACATGGAGTCAGCTTTGCTACTGGCTATGATTGAGGGCACCTTCTCCCTAAATATGTTTTTATTGACTTCAAGAGGAAGAGAGAGGGAGAGAGAAATAGAAACAATAGTGATGAGAGAGAATCATTGATCAGCTGCCTCCTGCACGCCCCACACTGGGGATGGAGCCCATAACCTGGGCATGTGCCCTGACCGGGAATTGAACCGTGACCTTCTGGTTCATAGGTTGATGCTCAACCACTGAGCCATGCTGGCTGGGCGAAACCTGCTCTTGTTTTGATATTTTCTGAGCTGGCTGGTGATACACAGCCCCCAGAGACTCCTCCAGAGAGCCCAGAGTCCCTCTGACATCTTCGCTTCCCATCCATGATGATTCCTGAACTGCCCTTGACTCCATCCCTTCCTGTTCGTTGTGTTGGGGCCATGGGACTGGCCTCCTTTCTTTTTTTAAAAATATATTTTATTGATTTTTTTACAGTGAAGAAGGGAGAGGGATAGAGAGTTAGAAACATCGATGAGAGAGTAACATCAATCAGCTGCCTCCTGCACACCCCCTACTAGGGATGTGCCTGCAACCAAGGTACATGCCCTTGACCGGAATCGAACCCGGGACACTTCAGTCCGAAGGCCGACGCTCTATCCACTGAGCCAAACCGGTCAGGGCTGGCCTCCTGTCTTTTCTGGACCAGGCAGGGGTCAGCCAGGCGTCCCCTCCTTCCATGTTGTTCTCTTACCCTCACACTGTGCCCCGTTGTCTTCTGAAGACACGGCCTCCTCTGGTGCATCAGAAACCTGGCTGTGCTCTCTCCCCCTCACAGGGAAGTCAGTAGTCGCCAGCAGTGTTGCCCTCCTGTGACCTCCTAACCTCCCTTACCTGCCTCAGCTTCCCCCTCTCACGCACACGTGTGCACCGACACGTGCACACACAGAGTAGCCAGACCTGAGCCTGCTGTTCTCTGGGCTCCTGTTAGGTGACTGGGCACTTCTTCCCGTACAGGAGGCTCAGAACAGGTCCTTACGCTTTGCCCCAGGCCTGTGTCTAGCTCCGCCCTGAGCATGTGCAGGTGCGCAGGCACAGCTCGCTTCCCCCTTCTCTTCCCGCCTCCCGCAGGCCTGTCCGCCGGTCCCTACTGTGTGCTCTCCTTCCTCCTCGCGCTCCTCACTGTGGCACCTGCAGCGAGCCTCTTTGCGGAGGAGCACTGTGAGCACCTTCAGTGCAAAGCACAGGGCGGGGTCTGTAGTCAAAGAAGCACCTTCTTCTGGGTTCGGCTCCAAATCTGTCAGCTCCTCCCTGGGCGAGCAGCTGCCCACCTCTCGGAGAATCTTGTTTCAACTCTTTAAAAGGGGGAGGGGCCCCCCCCCCCCCCCCCCCCCCCAGATAAAGTAATGGGTGTGGAACAGCCGAGCTGGAGCTTTGAGCTTTGTGTGAGAGAGTGAATGGTAAATGTTGGTGCTGAATGTTGGTGTTCTGGGATGTCTGTCACCGTAAGGGGGTGGGGAGTGGGTCTGCTCTGATGAAGGAGATGGTGTGTAGACAGCTGACTAAGGACCGCTGGCTCGAAGGCCAGACCATGGTGGCCGACTGGGAAACTAACCGCTTGCGGTTGTCCTAGGAACAGCTGGGACCCGAGGAGGCAGCGGGGGCTGTCAATGAGCTCTGCAGACAGTGCTGATGCCAAGCGTGCCCAAGAGGAAGGAAAGGACTGGGGCGAGACAGTGGGCATGGCTCGTGTCCTCAAGAAGGTGCCAGAACCTCAGCCACCTCCCAGGAAGCTTCACAGCTGGGCCTCAGGCCCTGACTACCAGGTACTGTGGGGTCTGTGCCTGTGACTAGCTGGGGGGCTCTCTCTCCTTTCTCTTTCTCTCTCTCCCTCCTTTCTCCCCCCCCCCCCACACTTTCTTTCTCTCTCTTTCTTCACATTCATTTGACCAGAAGTCCAAGAAGAAGACCAATAGTCCTCTAGTTGGATGCCCTCTGCATTTGTACTTTGCTGAGTTGCGTGTTTGGGTGTCTGAAAGTCCTAGGAGAATATCTCTCTTTCTTTTTTAATTAAAAAAAATTTCTTTTGAAACCGGCACGAACTTACTACCATTCACTCTCTCACACAAAGCTCCAGCTAGGCTGTGAGCTTACAGAAAAGTTGGAAGTACACACAAAGGAAACTTTTTCTGAGCCATAGAGGGGAGTTGCCGGCCTGACGAGCGTGTGGGCACAGATGCTGTGGTGTGAGCGAGGACTGACGGCACCTGCCAGGGAGGCAGCCACAGCCTCTGCCCTCGCGCTGCCGGTGGTCCTGTTAGTGTCCATGCGCAGGCTCCAGTTCAGTCACCTCCTGCCTCAGTGGTCCTGTCTCTTTCGTCCCCTTCAGTCTGGCACAGCCTTTCCTTAGCTTTCATGACTGAGATGCACCTCAAATTGGGTTGGTCTGGTCCTTCCTTGTGATTAGGTTCAAGGTTTCTTTTTTTGGTTGGAATCTCTCAAAAATGACCCTGACTCTTCTCATTGTAACCTACCAGGTGCAAACTGTGAGTTAGTTAGTTTATTTCACTGAATTATAATCTGTCTTACTCATTTTTTAAAAAAGATTTTTTAATTGACTTTTAGAGAGAAAGAAAGGGGAGGGGGGAGAGAGAAGCATCAATGTGAGAGGGAAACATTGATTGGCTGCCTCCTGCATGTCCCTCTACTGGGGATAGAGCTCATGCAACCTGGGTAACTTTTTGGTACATGGATGATGCTCACGGGTCGGGGTGGGAGCCGTACACTTTTAAGTGTCCTATTGGAATCCGTGCGTGGGTCAGTGGAGCTGCCCGCAGCTTCCCGCCCCGCACACCAGTGAGAACCTCCCCGTGTGAGTTGTCCACGCTGCGTCTTTGGCCTCTGGTTGCTGTCCAGTAACTGGCCCCCAGCGAGAGATTCGGGGTGGATGGCACATCCACAGGCGATGTTTTCAGAGATGCTTTTTTGTTTTTATATAAAGAGTCACCTTGAGCCCTGACCGGTTTGGCTCAGTGGATAGAGCGTCGGCCTGCAGACTGAAGGGTCCCAGGTTTGATTCCGGTCAAGGGCATGTACCTTGGTTGCGGGCACATCCCCAGTGGGGGGTGTGCAGGAGGCACAGCTGATCAATGTTTTTTTTCTCATCGATGTTTCTAACTCTCTATCCCTCTCCCTTCCTCTCTGTAAAAAGTCAATAAAATATATTTTTAAAAAATCACCTTTAAACCGTATATCCGACCATGAACTTCAGTGTCTGGTGGTTCTTTATACCCGAGGTTTACATGTTTTCACGGGGGAAGGAGAGCAGTTTTGTGACTGAGAGATGGTGAAAGTGTGCTTTTCAGCTCCGGTGGATGAGCCACAGAGCCCTGATCTTGGCCCCGGCGAGTGCACACGGACCCGTGTCCCGTTTCTTGGTGTCGGTCACCTTCCAGGGCATCTGCACAATCCCTAGGGCTTCCTGTGCGATCCCGCCTGCAGAGGAGGAGCTGAGGTGCAGAAGGGTCGTCACTGGCCCAAACCTCATTCCAGACACAGTGAAGGGGCAGAGCAGGAGGAGAACCCGGGTCCGCCCAGAGCTGGCCCGGCTCCGAGAGGCTCGAGGCTCCTGGAAAGAGGACTGGCCGCAGCGGGAGCCGCCCCGTCTCCTGGTTTCATCAGAGGCTCTCTCTTGGCAGAAGGCCTCCGTGGGCAGCGTGTTCCGGCAGCAGTCGGTCGAGGACAAAGAGGACAAGCCGCCCCCACGGCAGAAGTTCATCCAGTCGGAGATGTCCGAGGCCGTGGAGCGCGCCCGGAAGCGGCGGGAGGAGGAGGAGCGCCGGACCCGGGAGGAGCGGCTGGCTGCCTGCGCCGCCAAACTCAAACAGCTGGACCAGAAGTGCAGGCAGGCCCAGAAGGCCGGCGAGGCGCAGCGGCCACTGGAGAGGGACGCGCCCCGGTCTCCAGGCCCCGAGAAGGCACCACCGCTGGAGAACGGCCCCGCCGTCCGCAAAGGTAAGCGGGGCTCCATCCCACAAACTGGACACCGGGGCGGCGGCGCTCCTCGTTCAGGTCTGCGTCTCCCGGTTCCCTGGTACCGCCTGTGGCTCACGGCGAGAGGCTGCTGGGAAGCTCCAGCCTGGGTCTGCCTGGATTCACCCCGTTTCCACGCCAGCACTGGCTCCGCACCCAGCCCGTGGGAGCTGGTTCCCGCCCCTGTGAAGTGGGAGGGGAACGGTACGCCCCCCCCTCCATGCGGGGGCCACCCGAGATGATGCGTGCCAAGCGCTTGGCACAGCTTCTGGGTGAGAAAGCACGCGGGCACTTGCTGGTAATGGTGCCATCGCATTGTCACGGTCACGGTTGTCACTACTACTGCTCAGCCAAAGGTGCGACGCTGAGGATCCCACTAAACGCACAGGGTCCTTCTCCTGGACGCGAAGGAAGCCGCCTGCGTGGCACACGCGGTTTTCAGAATGAGTGCTGATAGGCCTGCACTGCACGGCTGGTCAGACGTGTTGAACAGCGCTGTGTGTCGGAGAGCGTCGCTTGTAGCGGGTTTAAAGAATCTGATCAACTATGTTCTTTGTGATTTTTAAAAATCAATGAAAACCAGCTCTTTTTCGGAGACAAGGGCCTGATGCTCGTCTCAGTCCCTGAAAGCCTCTCGGGTGGGGGTCTTCCTGCTGGTCTGATAGCGACCAGCGCCCTCCTGGCCAAGGACTGCGGGGCCGACAGCGCCCTCTGTCCGTTTCCCTGAGTCCTGTGCGGCCGTGCCAGCCTCGGTCTCGCTGAGCTGGCGCCCGGGCTGAGCGCCCAGGAGGGGATGGCTTGGGTGTGAGCGAGGTGCGTTGATTCGGGTCCCGGCGTGGGCCTGAGGGTCCTGTGACTGGGACGCTGTCGCTGTGCTGCACCGCCTGCCTCTGGGTTCCTCCGGTGCCTGAGCCTCTGCAGTCAGATTAAGAAAGCGAGTGTCAGTTCTTCTTCAGAAAAAGCTGGAGAAAGTGCAAAGCTGGGTGGGGGCCAGAAAGAAGGGAATTTCCGAGAATAACGGTGGGCAGTGGTGAGCACCTCCTGCCTGTCGGGTGCTGTGTTATCGCATCTAGTTCCACAGGCCCCGGGGGGAGCCCCAGGGGAGGCCAGCTGCTGTCCTCATGGTGCAGATGGAGGACCAGGCTGCCCACCAGGTCACACAGCTTTTGGACTGTGAGTCTCGCGGGTGGATGATGGGTGTGGCTGCCACGGAGCGTGTGGCTGCTGTGACTTCCCAGGGTCCTTTTTAATGAAACCTCTCATCTGGACCCAAATCCCGCTCCACGGCGAACGCTGTGGCCTCGGGCAGTCACCCGACCTGGGCCCGTCGTCTCCCCCGAAGTGGGGATGGTGTGGGACCACGAGCTCGTGCCAGTGCCCGGGTTCGAGGCTGTGACTGGCATGGTGGCAGTGCCAGCGGGAAAGAGCATTTGCTGCTTCACATTTGGTTGGCCGAGCTGTTGTGAGGCCACTCCAGCCTTTTCTCTTTGGTTTGTTCTCTAGGCTCCCCCGAGTTCTCTGCCCCGGAAGCCCCCAGCACGTTCTCAGAAGAGGCCCCCACAGCTCCGGCGGCTGTGGCTCAGAGCGGCAGCAGTGAGGAGGGGCCCGGGGAGGCTGGGTCCCCTGCGCAGGAGTTCAGCAAGTACCAGAAGTCCCTTCCTCCCAGGTTCCAGCGCCAGCAGCAGCAGCAGCAGCAGCAGCAGGTAAACAGGAAGACATTGAGAAGGTCCTTGTAAACCGGCCTGACTGCTGGGTGATGGTCCCTCCCCTTCGCCGGGCCCCTTCCATTGAAGCAAACAGCAGAACCCCCTCCTGCCAGGTCCCATCCGGCAGGACGGCAGGGGCTGCACCTCAGAGCGCAGGGCCTCGGTGGGTCAGCTCTGACCGCCCTCCGAGCGGTTTCTCTGCGGTAGTTCACTGACCTTGTCCAACACGAGCAAGGAGGAGCTGGTGGGCGAGCCTCGGACCTGGTGGGTTAGCTGGGAGAGGGGTTTGTCATTCAGAGCAGTGCACTGGCCACTCCGTACACCGACAGTGCCCACCCTGGGGCCGTCTCAGGAGTGAGGGCGGCCTGGGAGCTGCGTAGAGCTGCCAGGGGGAGACGTGTGTGGACGCAGGTTTGTAGGTGTTTAACTGAGAGCTGTGTATCCGGTCCTTGTGCGGCTTTCCTATTGGGTGTGGTCTGGACGGGTCATTGTCGACCAGGAAGCAGGGGTGCTTGCCAGTCGGCGTGCAGTGAGGGTGTCCGACAGCTGTAGGCTGACCTCTGGGTGTCGTCATTGCTGGTGTTTCATGAACCTCCAGAGGACGTGCCTTTGCCTGGACGAGATGGTGTGGGGAACGTGGTGATCACGCCCAGGCCCTCACGCCTCTTGTCCCGCGGAGCCACTCACATGCAGCGTGTGTCTTACAGGAGTCAGAGTGGACAGACGCATTATGATGAACACTGCATTTTGGTGGGAAACAGGTGATTCTTGGACATGACTTAGCCCAGCAACTAGGCCTGCAGGAAATTATTACCACTAATAACCAAAACGTTTCAAAACGTGTGTGCCCGGGGGAAACAGCCAAGTCTTGAGCCTTTTCCTGGAATCTCGTTTAGTCACCTTTAAAGCCTTGTCCAGCCCTGGCCGGTGCGGCTCAGTGGGTTGGAGCGTTGGCCTGTGCACCAAAAGGCCCAGACTCGGTTCGGGTTTGATTCCCGGTCGGGGTGTGTACAGGAAGCAGCCAATTGATGTTTCTCTCTCACATTGATTTTTTTTTTAATTTAAATTCTTTATTGTTGAAAGTATTACATATGCCTCCTTTTCCCCCCCTTGACCTCTCCCTGCTCGCTCCTGCCCCCAGCACAGGCCCTCACCCCCTACTGTCTGTGTCCATCAGTTATGCTCATATGTGTGCCTACAAGTCCTTTGGCTGATCTCTCACCCCTCCCCTGCCTGCCTTCCCTCTGAGGTTTGACCGTCTATTCGATGCTTCTGTCTCTGTATCTATTTTTGTTCATCAGTTTGTGTTGTTCATTATATTCCACAAATGTGTCTCACATTAATGTTTAATCTCCCTCTCTCTGCCTCTCTCTCTAAAATCAGTTAAAACCCAAAACCAAACCAACCTCCCCCCAGACCCTGCTTTGCTGGGCTCCCCCAGGAGCCCCCCAGGTCCCGTGCTCTGCACAGGAAGCCACTGCTCGGGTGCGTCTCAGCGTGGCGAGAGGCAGCACTGCGTCGCTCACAGCTGGTGGACAGTTTCTGACTGGGGGGGTGAGAGTAGCTCCAGCCAGACGCAGCAGTAGCAGTCGCTCTCGGTAATTCTGTGGGAGCAGTGATGGGCAAGCCTTCCTAGGCGCAGAGAGGAGTCTGAAAGCGCCAGGGCAGCCTGGAGTCGGCTAGCAGACTGTCTGGCCAGGCTCCCCGGGGACCTGGGGTCTAGACTGAGGAGTGGCTGCGGCTGAAGCTGCCGTAGGGCCGGGAGGGCTCATGTATGGGATGCTGCGTGCCCCTCAGACAGCACCCTGAGCGCCCGTGGAGCCGACCTGGGGATCCAGCCCAGGCCGCCCGCTGGTGGGCGACCTCTTGTTTGCAGACGGAAGGGGTGGCGCAGCTGGGCTCTGCTCCTGGGCGGGCTCTGCACCTGAGTCCTGCCAGCTGCAGCTGGGAGGCAGCCCGAGGTCACGGATGTGGAGCAGGGTCTGCAGTGAGCCCTCTCCAGGCCCTTCGTGTTGAATGTGCTACTGATGCTCTCTGCTCATACACTCTGCAGCGAGTTTTCTAGATGCCGGGTCGTGGTGGGGCAGACCCACCGTGGGCTCCTCTCTTACGATGCAGTGAGCAGCCAGCAGAGGAAAATAATGGCCTATTGTTGGTGCTACAGAGGAAGAATGTCGGTGCTGTGAGAGCAGAGGAGGGGACCTGCTCACTCCCTCAGGCTTCCCCGAGGAATGTGCTTTTAAGCTGAAACCTAAAGAAAGAGTGTGAGGCCCTAGCCGGCTTGGCTCTAGGCTTGGCTCAGTGCATAGAGCGTCGGCCTGCGGACTGAAGGGTCCCAGGTTCGATTCCGGCCAAGGGCACATGCCTGGGTTGCGGGCTCGATCCCCAGTTGGGGGTGTGCAGAAGGCAGCCGGTCAGTGATTCTCTCATCATTGATGTTTCTATCTCTCTCTCCCTCTCCCTTCCTCTCTGAAATCAATAAAGAAATACAGTATTTTTTTAAAAAAAGAGTGTGAGGGAGCCAGGTCTGGGGGTGGAGGGGACAGAGCTTCCCAGGCAGGAGCAGGGAGCAGGGTGCGAGGTGCGGCTGGGAGTCGGGGGCAGGATCCAGAGGGCCCTGTAGCTGACGTGCCACCCTGTGGAGAACCATCGAAGCTCTTTTGAAGCGTGGGGTTGACATGAGCAGGGGTGTGTGAAGATCACTCCAGTGGAGTGTGGAGAATGGGCTGAAGGGGGCAGTGGTGAGGAGGGAGAGCTGGGGACCCTGCTCAGCGGGTTGTGGGCAAGGAGATGCTGGGAGGGTGTGCTGGTCAGTCGTCAGCTCCAGGAGACCCAGGGAAGGCTTGGGTCCGAGTGAAAACCCAGGGTGAGAGGAGCACGTGGGCTCCCGTTTTGATGACGGCACGACTGTCCGTCGGTTTTGGGAGCGGACCGCAGCCTGAAAGCCATAGTACACTGCGTCTCCCCTGGGAGCCGCTGCTCATCCCTCCCTCTCGGTCTGTCCTGGGCGGGCCCTCTGTGCCCCCTGCTGGAAGGTGAGTGTGTGCAGGGGCGCCGTCTGCCCGCAGCGCCTGTCTCATGGCCTCTCTCCCTGCTCAGGAGCAGCTGTACAAGATGCAGCACTGGCCGCAGGTGTACCCTCCGCCCTCCCACCCGCAGCGCACCTTCTACGCGCACCACCCTCAGATGCTGGGCTTCGACCCCAGGTGGATGATGATGCCTTCCTACATGGACCCTCGGATCCCGCCCACTCGCACCCCCGTGGATTTCTACCCCTCGGCTCTGCACCCCTCGGGTAAGCTGCGTGGGCTGGTGGGCCCCGCACAGGGGCTGAAGGATGTTGCCTCGGGAGTTAGGGCCCCGGGATTCCACTCCGGCCTCCTCTGCAAGTCACAGGACAGTCTGGACTTCAACATTCTTGTTGGCAAAATGAGGGCGATAACAGCATCTGTCACCGGGAATTGTGTCTCTTCCATGTTGTTTTGTCCCTTCTTGTCATTCTTACTGCTCTTCGCGCCTTCTCTGTTTCCCTTGATTAGTCTTCCCCAGGGTTTGTTTAAAGCCATTTTTGAAAGGCAGCTTTTGGATTTCTTAATTTCTCAGTTTTATTTTTACTTCATTAATTTCTTTGCCCCCCTATTATTTCCTTTGAAATTATCCTGTTCTTTAACTAATTGTGTTGGATGCTTAGCTCATTTAATTTCGGCTTTTCTGACAAGTATTTCAGTATCACCTGAGCTATGAACGCCTAGGAATTTCACGAGAAAGCGCTTTTGCTCTCACACAGTTCTAAAGTCAGTCTGATTTTGATTTACCTTTTCTGATTATGATTTTTTTAATGATGTAAATTTTCCAAATATATAGAGTTAAAGAGTGTCCTCATGGTGTGATTTTCTAACGTGCCTGCTGTATGGTGGATATGGGCTGCGGGGCAGAGGCCGGGCGCTCGGCCGTGCTCCGCGATGCCAGGCGGTGAGTGCCGTCTCTGGCCTTGAGCAGCAGCCCCGCTTTGCTGCTGTGGAGCAAACAGCGCAGACAGCAGAGCGGGCGCCCTCGCCTCCCAGTGCAGCTATTTTTAGAGCAGGCGGCGGTCGGATTTCACTCCGGGCGGAGGGTGCCCGCCTGGCCCCGAGCAGTGATGTTTGTTGAGATTTTCTCTGTAGCCTGTAACATGGTTCCTGGTTTCTGTAAACATTCTCTGTTTGCTTGAGAAGAATAGACGTTCTCTGAGTGGCTGTGAACAGCTTGCTGGTTGTCTGGAAACAGCTGAGTCATCGCAGTTGTTCGTTCCCTTACTCAGCCGCTCAGAGGTGTGTTCAGGTCCCGCTACGACCGTGAGCCTGACCGGTCCTGTGAGCCTGGCGGTGTCTGCTTCCTCTCCCCGGAGGCAAACCCTTGTCACCACTGATTGCGCTTCCTACCTTTAATGTCTACTTTGTCTGATAGTAACAGCATTCCAGTTTTCTTTCTTTTTTAAAAAAAATATACTTTTATTGGTTTCACAGAAGAAGGGAGAGGGAGAGAGAGACAGAGAATTTTCAGTGATGAGAATCACCAGTCGGCTGCCTCCTGCAACCTGGCCATGTGCCCTGGCCGTGATCAAACTTCGACCTCCTGGTTCATAGGTCAACTTTCAACCACTGAGCCACACTGCCCGGACCAGTTCTCTTCTGATTAGGGGTCATTTGGCACCCTCTTTCCACTTCGTGCGGCAGCCTCTCCCAGCCCCTTGGGGAGTGTATCTTTGTACAATGTGTGTGGTTTCACCCACTCCAACAGTCTGTCCTTTAGAATTAGTGGGATTATTACGTTTGAATTTTCTACTCTCCTATTGTATGCTTTCTGTTTGTCCCTCTTTGCTATGCTTTTCTTTTACTTTTTTTTGGATCAAGTTTTCCCATTCTTTTTGTTTTCCTTCTACATTCTGTTTGTACTATCTTAGTAGTTACATTAAATTCCAACATGTGCCCTCGACTTAGCAAAGGCTGATCAATATCTTCACCCCAACCTGCCTCTGAGTACCTCATCGTCACTTCCCTGTTACTGCTGCCTGGACTTTGGTTTTCCCTTATGTTTACGCCCACCAGGTGGTTTTTGTTGTTCTATCCAGTCTGTGCGTATTCAGCTCTGCTGGTGTGTTTACAAGGTGCTTTGCTGCTTTTCCCTCTGGCATCTTTTTCCTTTCCTCTGGGCTCGGTTCACTTCTTCATGAAGTGTGTTCTGCCGAGCCCTTCAGAAAAGGTTTTTGGGCAGGTTTCCTTTGCCTGGAAGTCTTCCTGCCACATGCTCTTGAATGGTAGTACAGCTGGGTACAGAGTTCTAGGCTGGCAGCTACTGTCAGTCTGTGAAGAGGGCATTGCCTTTGCCTTCTTCCGGCTCCTGCTGCTGCGGAAAGTGCGTTGTTTCTCTCTGTGTCTGCACCTGCCCCTTCACTCATGGGGTTTGAATCAAAGGATGGATGTCTTTCGTCACTTTTGGAACCTTCTCTTCTAGCTATCGGTTCAGATATTAACTTCTCCTCATTCTTTGTATCCTTTCTTCCTAGGACTTCCACTTGGAGTTTTTTGTACTTTCTCATTCTGTCTTTCAAGTCTCGTAAATATGAAAGAGGTTATCTCAGGCGCCTTCTTGGAAAATGCCTCAGAACTTTTTCCAGTTCAGTCTTCCTCCAGCTGTGTCTAATCTGCCTTTTTTTTTTTTTTTACTGTCCAGTGAGTTTTTAATTTCAGTGACTAAATCACTAGAATTTTTTCTCAAATCTGTTATTTTTTGTCATATTTTTAATTCCTTTTATGCTTTTTAATCATTTAAAACATAGTTTTCTAGCGTTTAACAGATTATTCTATTACCTGAAGTCCGTGAGGAGGTGTATAACCTGTGGGTTGCTTTCCACGCGTGTTCTGGTGATTTGGGATTGCACGTTCATTTGTCACAGAGCCGACTTATCGTGGGGACCAGTATGGCTCGGGCTGAGAGGCCATCCCTCTCGGGTGGTCCCCTACCCTGGCCCAGGCCAAGACGCAAACGTAGCGTTTCCCTGGACAAAAGCGTGTATGTTTCTTACCTGCCTCTAACACCCTGCTGGCAGGTCACGAGTGTACTGGTGTCCCACCTGCATGGACGTAAGTCAGGTTACGGCCTGCAAGCAAGGGAGAGCTCTGACAGCGCGGCGGCCTGTTTCGCAGTCATGCTTGTTTGGGCTCATCAGGTACAGACCGCTTCACTGCGCAGCACCGGTTCCGGCCCCCTCAGCTTTCCTCTTCGGGTCTTTTTCTCAGCTTGTCAGTCAGTATTCAAGAGATGTGATGAGCAGTCCTCTATTCTTTCCATCCGTCTCTTATTATGACAAAAGTTTTAAAAAAGATGCACCACAGCAGAGAAGAACGTTTGGGTGAATTGTGTGCAGACACTTTCTCTGATTGGCTGAGTGACTGTGGAGTCAGCTGGAAGACAGTCCTTTGTCGGAGGACAGTGATGAGTCTGACATTAGACCGACTCGAAGGCAAAAAGAAACGTGATAGTGTCCGACAGTGAAAGAAATTCCGAAGAAGAATGGGCAGAAAAAAGTATTTTACCAGCCTTGGAGGATTATACAAATATTTCCGGCATAATTGAAGACCCACAAAGTATAAGTGAAGTAACCAATTTATTTTTTTTAAATATATTTTTATTGATTTCAGAGAGGAAAGGAGAGGGAGAGGCAGAAACATCAATGATGAGAGAGAATCATTGATCAGCTGCCTCCTGCACTCCCCCTACTGGGGATCGAGCCTGCAATCCAGGCATGTGCTCTGACTGGGAATCGAACCATGACCTCCAGGTTCATAGGTCGACACTCAACCACTGAGCCATGCTGGCCAGCCACCAATTTTTTGATAAGGATTTTTTTTTAATATATTTTATTGATTTTTTACAGAGAGGAAGGGAGAGGGATAGAGAGTTAGAAACATCGATCAGCTGCCTCCTGCACATCTCCCACTGGGGATGTGCCCGCAACCCAGGTACGTGCCCTTGACCGGAATCGAACCCGGGACCTTTCAGTCCACAGGCCGACGCTCTATCCACTGAGCCAAACCGGTTTCGGCAGGATTTTTTCTATCTCATTACCTCTCAAACCAATTCATGCCATTACCAAATGCAAAAATACCACAAAACCTCTGCTAAAACTTCACCATGGATGGATGTCACTTATATGGATATAAAGGAGATTCTTGGTTTAATTTTGTTGATGGAACTAATGAAGAAGCCAGAATGCAAAGATTACTGGTCAACTGATCCTTTACTTGAATCACCATATTTCTAAAAACTATGACTAGGAAGAGGTTCAACTTCCTTTTTTTGTTGTTGTTGTTGTTGCAACTTCCCAATAGATATGGGTGAAAGCAAAAAGTTCCAACAGACTACGTTACCCGTCTTACAGATTTTCCTGGTTCTTGGCATCATATTTACCAAGATAATTGCTACGCAGTGTGTCTACAGCTGAGCTATGGAAGGTAAACGCTGTTCTGAGGAGCAGGAGGGAGAGCCGTGGTGCTGGAACTACAGAAGAGCAGCCGGTCTCGGCGGAGGACACGGCCCTTGGTGGCCTGGCTTTGCGCAGCGTCCCAGCTGCAGCTCCGCACCGCGCAGAGCCCATCCCTGCGCGTGAGCCCGCTGACGACCAAGCCCGTAGGTTAGGTCGCGGGGGAGCCCCGCTCAGTCCCAGCACCTGGGCTCGCGGTTCCCCGGGACACCGGCTCTGCGAGCACAGTGTTCGCTGGACTCTGTCCAGCATCTCCGTGGTGAGAAGTGCTTGTGGCAGAAGGGTTTGCCGGGGAATAAGGCTCCATGTTGCCACTAGTCGGCCGACGCACAGTGCTGAGCGGGTCAGCCTGCCTCAGTCACTGCTTGGTAAACGCTGTGCAATGCGGGGCTCCAGAGAGTCCCCACCGCTCCCTGACTCAGGGTCCACAGCCAGAGGGAGCTGGAAGCACTGGCCTGAGGTAGAAGCACAGTCCCGGCCTGGCTCAGCGTAAAGGATGAGCACAGCAAAATGCTTGGCTATTAATAGACTTTTGAAGAAAATATTTGGAAAATCAGATCTTTTTTCTCCACAGACTGAGGCCCAACAAAACCTTTATATCATATGCACCAGCCGGACTCCCTCGTCTGATAGCTGGGGACAGCGGCATAGAGGGGACAGCGTCCCAGAGCCTTTGTATCTGGCAGGGCCCCCATGGCTCAGGCCACCTAACAGTGCACTGTTACTTACGCAGCGTGCTGCCCTCCTGCAGGAGTGTGGCTGCCCCTCCTGTGGGAGTGTGGCTGTCCCTCCTGCAGGAGTGTGGCTGTCCCTCCTGTGGGAGTGTGGCTGCCCCTCCTGTGGGAGTGTGGCTGTCCCTCCTGCAGGAGTGTGGCTGTCCCTCCTGTGGGAGTGTGGCTGCCCCTCCTGTGGGAGTGTGGCTGACCCTCCTGTGGGAGTGTGTGGAGTTGCTGTCAGCCTCGGGGTGAGCAATAGAAGGAATGAAACCTGTTCCAGCTCCTTGCCCAGGTTCTGAAGCAGGTAGTGCCAGCCCATCCGTGGAGGCTCTCGGTGGGCAGCTCACCGTCCCTGAGTCCGGCCCCTCTGCGCACGGAGATTCTCGTTGCCGACCGGCCCTTGCTGGCCTCCTGCCAACAATGATGAACTCTGGTTTGATATTTCCGGTTCCCATTGCCAGTTTGATACGCCCTTCGTCGCAGGGGTCCTTGATCTGGAAACAGGCTGGACGTCCCAGGTCTGGTCTCACTAGCCCCTCAGGTGGCGTGCTGTGGCTTCAGGGCCGGTGAAGACCCCAGAGATGGGCCTGGGAGTGCCGCGCCGTGCCGGTCAGGTCACTGCTGTCTTCTTTGAGCCTGTGGTTGACCTTGAGGTTGGAGCACGGTTTTCGAACGGATGACCTAGATCAGTTCTTTCCCCCTTCAGGACTGATGAAGCCCATGGTGCCCCCAGACTCCGTCAGTGGGACTAGCTGTCGCTCTGAGGATCAGAGCCGTGTCCCCCAACTGCAGGAAAGAAAAGTGACCGCCATCGACCCAGCCCCTGTGTGGAGCCCCGAGGGCTACATGGCATTGCAGAGCAAGAGCTACTCTCTGCCTCCCCCAAAACCCAGCGACACTTTGGCCATGGACATGCACGTCAGGTGAGACACACGTGGTCCTGCCAGCTGCACCCACAGGAGACTCTCCCAGGAGACCCTGCCAAGGGCAAGGGCGCAGGAAGGGCCTGCCGGTGCCTCTGGGAAGGAGAGCGTGGGGGTGGCTTGGATGCTGGTGTGAGTCGCTTGTCTGATGGTGAGACTGAAGGCCCAGGAGAAATCGGTTCAAGGCGAGGCTCTGAATGGGGCAGGGCGGGGAGGGGACTCGGCTCAGCGGGCCGGCTGAGCTGTGGGGACTCCTTCCTGTGAAAGCAAAGCAAGCTGGCCCCGCCGGCAGTGCCGGCCTCTGCGCGGACCCCAGGCTCCAGCTGATCGAAGCAGAGGATCCCGCCACTCTCCGTCTCCGGGGTGGCACGCCGCGTCCACCCTCAGCCACCGCCTTCTTCACTCTGGACTCCAGGGCCACCCACCAGTCCGTGGCCCAGCCACTGAGACCTGTTTAAAGATAGAGGAAATGTTGGTGCTTATGTTTTTCCTTTTTTTTCTTTTTTCGTTTTTGTTTTTTACATTTTTTTCTTTTGAAAACTAAGCTCTGTGTTCAGCATGGAAAGCAGGAACCAGGCTCCAATCACATTGACTGGTTTTTCTGGTTCCTTTTCAGGAATGAAAGCGCTTACTCTGCCTCACCCGGAAGGTCAGGGGGCGTAGGTGCCCCGCGCGCTCCCCTTGAGGAGAGAGTGGAGGAGTACTTGAGTGCTTTTGACAAGAAGGCCCAAGCAGACTTTGACAGCTGTGTCTCTTCCCAAAGAAGAGGCCAGGAGCTTTTGTTTCCACCCCAAGACAGTGTGCAGGACGCAGGTGCTCCTCGGGGCCACACCCCAAACCTCAGGTGTTCCCCACTGGAGCCCGACTTTGCCCCGGCTGAGAACAAGCCAGACTATAGCAATTGGGATGTTAGCCCCCAGCCCAAGGCCGCTGACACAGCCAACGGTGTGGACAAGGAGGCGCCCCGGGAGGAGCCGCCCTTCAATGCCTCCTCCTGGGAGAAGGAAGGGAGCCCCCACAAACAGCCGTCCCTGGAGCCCGAGTGGACCGCCGAGCCCCGGGGCCCCGGCAGCCAGCAGCAGGAGCAGACCAGCAGGACCCGGCGGTCGGGGCCCATCAAGAAGCCGGTGCTGAAGGCGCTCAAGGTGGAAGACAAGGAGAAGGAGCTGGAGAAGAGCAGGCCGGAGCCGGGGGAGGAGAGCGCCCGCCAGCCCCCGGAGGAGGTGCCGCGTCACCAGGACCAGGACGAGGACGAGGACCAGGAGAACGACCCCACGCTGGCCAACGCCGCCCCCTCCGCCTCGGAGGCCCCGGGCGCGGCCCGAGATGGCGTGGGCCGCTCTGCCAGCAAGTCTGAGGAGGACGACCAGCCCGACAGGGCCTGGGAGCCCAGGCCGGCCCGGGAGCCCAGCGACCCGCCCCTGACCAAGAGGAGCAACTGGATCTTCATCGATGAGGAGCAAGCCTTTGGGGGCCGAGGGCAGGCCCGGAGCCGCGGCCGCGGGTTCCGAGAATTCACTTTCCGTGGCCGGCCTGCGGGCGGCGGCCCCGGCATCGGGGGCGGGGGGGTCCTCGGGGTGCGGGGCATCTACACCAACAGCCAGAGGAGCGGCCGCGGCCGGGGCCTGCGCGAGTTCGGGCCGCCCGAGGACTTCCCCCGCGCCAAGCCCCGGTGCCGCATCGCCAGCGAGACCCACAGCGAGGGCTCCGAGTACGAGGAAGCTGCCCAAGCGGCGGCGGCAGAGAGTCTCGGACAGCGGCCACGAAGGCTCGCTCCTGGACAGGGAGGAGGCCGCCTCCAGGAAAGGCGACTTCAGGGACTCGTGGCGGTCCCACAAGATGTACCCCCGACGATCACAGCGGTCTGGAGGCCAAGAGCAGAGGCCCGCGGGCCTTCGGGCGCGCCCTCCCTCCCCGGCTGAGCCACTGCGGCTACGGGCGGAGAACCTTCGTGTCCAGGGAGGCCGCCCACTGGCAGAGCCGCAGTGCCGGCGCCTGCTGGCAGGACCACGGTTCCCCCGACACCGGCCCCCGGCGGCCCCCCGACAGAGACTGCGTCCCAGAGGCCTCCTGGCACCCCGAGGCCCTTGGCGCCAGGGGCTGCGAGGACGGCCGCCTGGAGGACAAGAGGCCCTTCTTCCCGGACGACCACGGGGCCGATGCTGAGAGCGCGGAGAACCGGCCCTTCCGGAGGAGGCGCCCCCCGCGCCAGGACAAGCCCCCGCGCTTCCGGCGCCTCCGGCAGGAGCGCGAGTCCCTGGGGGTGTGGGGGCCGGAGGAGGAGCCCCACCTGCTGGCGGGTCAGTGGCCAGCCAGGTCCCAGCTCTGCCCCGGGGACAGGAGCGGCGCCGTGGGCCGCAGGTCCCCCGAGCTCTCCTACCAGAACTCCTCTGACCACGCCAACGAGGAGTGGGAGACCGCCTCCGAGAGCAGCGACTTCAGCGAGCGGCGCGAGCGGCGGGACGGCTCCGGGCCCGAGCCCGGCCCCCACGTGGACGGCAGCCTGCCCGGGGCCAGCCTGGGGGAGAAGAAGGAGCTGGCCAAGCGGAGCTTCTCCAGCCAGAGACCCCTGGTGGACCGGCAGAGCCGGAAGCTGGAGCTGGGAGGGTTTGGGGAGAAGGCTGTTAGGCCAGGCGGTGGTGACACCTCTCCCCATTATGAGAGCCAGCAGAGTGGGACGCCTTTGAAAGCCAAAAGGTAAACAAAACAAAATCGGGTCCTTTTGTTGCTTGTTCTGTGATCGAGCCGGTGTTGCGAGCAGCACTCCATGCATGCGTGTCCCGCCGTGTGTCGGGCCGCCCCGCACCCGAGGGGCTGCCGCAGCCCTTGTGTGTGAGCGTCTCCCTCGCTCGCCCCTGCACCGTGTGTCTGCTTCCTGTGGCGTTTTGTTGTTGTGGCTTGAAAACTAAAACCAAAACCAGAGTCCCCGTTGTGGCTTGAAAACTAAAACCAAAACCAGAGTCCCCGCCCCCGTGGTCCTCTTATGTGGCACCTGTCCCAGGAGTTCAGCCTCCTTGTGCTTGCCCCGAGGCGGCTCTGGCACCTTTGGGCACTGCGCTGTGTGTGATAAGACAGGCAGTAGCGCAGGGAATGGGTGTGATAAGACAGGCAGTAGCACAGGGAATGGGCAGCCTGAGGCCTGTGAGTGGCTGGCCCGGGATTGGAGGCTGTGATATGGATGCCCCAGCTCAGTGCCCGCGGGCTGCCCGGGCTCAGGAGAAGGACCTGAGCATGCGGAGATGCTCCCACCTGCCCCTGCTCAGATTTGGGGCAGAGCCTGGGGTGACTTCCCCGAAAGGGAGCCACAGGGCGTGCGGATTCTTGGGTGTCGGTGAGTCTAGCTTCCCAGGACTCAGATGCCGAGGCCTGGCTTTGCCTCTGACTTCTGCCCCAAGGCCTGGTGGTGGCCGAGGCCGGGGCGTCTGCTGGTCAGTGTTGTGACAGGAGGACGCCCTGCAGCTCTGTCCTTTGTGGAGTCCTGCTGAGCTTGGCTCACAGTGGGAAGGCAGAGTACTGAGCCCTGGCAGGGGCGGTGCGGCTGGAGGGGGCCTCCCCGTGGCCTGCCCGGGAGTGGCTTCCATGGTGCGTGCTGTGTGCTTAGGTGGTTTCCCGTTGCTTCCCCAGCCGTGGTCGCTTCTGAGCTAACGAGGTCCCCTTCCCTTCCAGGACCCCGGACGAGGCCTTGCCAGGAGGTCACAGTGGTCACTACACCCTGGAGCGGGCTGCCCATGCCACCTCTGACGTCCCCGAAGCCGCCTGTGAGAAGGCAGAGGAGGCCACCCTGGCTGCTCAGAGGGTGGGCGAGCCGGGAGAGGCCATGAAGCAGTTTGACCTGAACTACGGAAGTGAGTCTGTTGCCTCGCATCTTCGGGGGAGGGAGGGAGCCGAGCCAGGTGAAATGGGGCCTCGCCCTGCAGGCTGCCCTCTCACTGTGTCTGACCCTCTGGGGGAGGCCCTGGGCCTTGTTCCGGGGCACGGAGATGGGCAGAACAGATGCGACCCCTGCACTTGTGTTTCTCACAGTTTGCCAAACCCCTTAACTGCCCTACAGTGCCCCCCGTCCCCCCCTCCCTTGTAAAGATGGGAACCCGAGGCCCAGAGAGGTTGAGTGGTTCGTCCAGGGTCACATGGCTAATTAGGAGCAGAGCTGGGACTGGTGTCTCTATTTCCAAAGACTTTTCTGGGCTGGAGTGTCACTTAGGGCTCTTGGGTTTGCGTGGACGGTTTGTTAGAGCACGTGAGAGGTGTGGAATCCCAGCTCATTCTGTGGACACAATGAACTCCACGGCTCCTGGGAGGTACCAGCCAGGCACTGCCGGCCTTTGGAGCTGAGCTGTCCCAAGATGTCAGGTGCCTGTGGGGATGGGTTCTTCTTGGCCTCCGATGAGTGGAACACCATCCCTTCGCGTGAACTCTTGGTTCAGATTCCATCCTCGAGAATTGTGGGCCCAGCCCCGGGGAGGAGACGGAGGTGGGCTCCATGGTGGGTGAAGGCTTCATCGAAATCCTGACCAAGAAGCAGCGCCGCCTGCTGGAGGAGGAGAGGAGGAAGAAGGAGCAAGCTGCGCAGGTGAGGAGCGCGAGGGAGGAGGAGCAGGGTGGCGGGTGGTGGGTGGCGGGTGGCGCCAGCCGGTGCGGGGAACCACAGCCAGGAGGCTCCGAGTTCTGAATGGAGCCCAGGATGGGAGGGAGGAAGGAGGAGGGAGGAGTGTCCCTCAAACACCGCCCGCAGCGCCCACAGTGGATGACCCCTTCCCTGTTCTCAAAGAGGGACTGTCCGGTGACAGCAGCTGGAGCCCAGCAGGCGCGGTGCAGACGGCCTCAGCCCCTCGTCTCCTCCCCCTGCGCCCGTGGGACCCTGTGCTCACACGGCGCCCGTGGGGCAGTGCACACTGTCCTGTTGTCTGATTCATCGCAGTCACTGGCTGTGAGCCCTTGCCAGGTGTGGCATTAACACTCCCTCATGGTTGAGGTCTTGAGAGACGAGCGTCCCAGCATTGCTGGGGCGAGTTCTCTTGGTTCTGATGCCCCAGAGACGTTTGCTGGGAGAATGTCACGTTCCCAGCCTTCCCCAGAGGTGGGAGAGCCCATCTGTCTGGGCTCTGGCCAGCAGAATGTGCATGAAAATGTACACCCCTTCCTCGGTTTGCGAAAAAGCAGAACAACTTGGGCCTGGAGCAAGGCGATGTGCCCGTGCCGGGCAGCAGCCTGGGCACTGAGATCTGGGAGAGCAGTGGCCAGGGTAAGAGCAGGGGTGCCTGGGCCTAGATGCTTAGCCCCTGGCTGTTCTCTTTTTAGGGAACATCTGCTTTCAGGACTGGGAATGTGGGTGGGGCGTAACCTGCTCCGGAGTCCTCTGAGCCAGTGTTAGCCCCACCTTAGCCCATGGGTGGCTGTCGCCCCTGAGCAGGTGTAGACTTGCCCTGCCTTGCAGTTGCTGGAAGAGCAAAGCGTTCCCTGAGTCTGGAGACCTGGAGACAGGTTGGCCCCGCCCCCCCCTCACCAGGGCACTCGAGCTGGCCTGGCTCCCTTTGCCCACGACACTCACCCTTTCCTGTTATGGGTAAAGGAGCGAGGAGTACCTGCCAGGAGGGCACCAGGGCCGGGGCTTTGTGATCTGTGCACTGGCCTTTCCCAGCCCGGAAGGAAGGCTCTGTCAGCCCCGAGGCACTCTCTGACTCAGGTGGACTTCGCTCTTTAGAAAATTTGTTCCCCTGAACTTTTAAAAAATCTATATTCAACGCTCTTTTTCTAGTAACTTTAAAAACATAATACCATCTTAATCAGTGGTTCTCAACCTTGGCTGCACATTAGAATCACCTGGGAATCTTTTTAAAATCCTGATTTCTGGGCCTCATCCTCCGGAAATTCTGTTTCTTTGTTATGGGGTGGGGCCACAACATCAGTAACAAAGAAACAGAATTTCCGGAGGATGAGGCCCAGAAATCAGGATTTTAAAAAGATTCCCAGGTGATTCTAATGTGCAGCCAAGGTTGAGAACCACTGATCTTAATGGAACCAGTTCCTCTTGAATGCCCACTTTGGACAGGATGGCCTCTACCATCCTGCAGGGAACATAGAACAAGGCACGTAGCCCTCCCCGGGGAGCATGGAGAAGTCACCCACAGCCAGTTGTGTGACACAGCGCAGCCCAGGCTTCAGGGTGAGCCTGAAGAGGTCCTGGGCTCCGGCCTGGACTCGCAGTTGTGCCGCGTGGCCTGTCCCCATTGCAGAACGAGGCTGGGAAGGACTCGGCTCTGATGGCAAGAGCCATGGCCTCTCAGGGAAATACTGACGTCAGACGGTGGGTGGTGTGTGACGGGTGTGTCAGAGCGAGCAAGTCCGAGACACCTGTCCCCGGAGCCCGGGAGCGGGCTTCTGTCGTCAGACCACGGTCTGGGCGATCTGAAGGTCACACTGAAGTCGTGTGGACAGGCACGGGGCCATGGCTGCTGTTGGCGTCTCGGTGGCGGCGGCGTGGGCCTTGCGGGACTGGCAGCAGCTCCCGCTGGTAGAAACAAATAGTTGGCTTGAGTGAGGGAAGCCTCAGCACAGCAGAGATGAAGTCTGCCTGCGGCTGCTGGGCAGGGGCGTGACGCTCAGACCAGCTCCCCAGTATCAGCTGCTCACTGGCGTGTGGGCGGGGACCACGAGGGCCGTGAGGACCTGGGTTTGTGTACGCCACGCCTGTGCTCGCCTTGGCAGCCTCCTGCTCCTTTCTGATGCCCTGATTCTCTGCTTCCTCCTCCGGCAGCCCTGCCCGTTCAGGCCTCAACCAGCGATTCCTGGACTAAAGCCGCCACGGCCTTCAACAGCTCCGAGCCCGGCTCCGCCGAGGTGAGTGCGCTGTGTGCTCACAGGCGGGGGTGCTCGCCGCCCATGTGGCTGCCTGGCCTGGGCTTCGTCCGTCCTACGGCCCACGCCCTCCCTCAGCCACAGTAGTTGAGCCTGGACCAGAGGCCATTTCCTCAGGCCCCGGCTTGTGGCTGGACTACAGCCTCGGTTTCTGACCTATGTGAGATGCCTGTGTGAGAGGGAGGAAGGGGGTTACCCCACCCCCTGTAGGGGAGCAGTCGGGGCTCTCCTTCAAACCGGGAGCGGTGGTCACTCCGTTTGGTTTGGGTCACAAGAGGGATGCGTGTGACCGTCTCAGACGAGGGCCCACTGGGGGTCTGGAGGTTCGGGCAGGGCTGCCTTTGGCCACATCCCTTCAGCTGTGGGGTCAGGTCCCAACGCGGGACAAGACTGCGCACAGGCAGGCAGCGCGGGGAGCCTGGGGGTCAGGGCTCTAACCCGTTGGTGCCTTGCACAGCAGGGCTTTAAGAGCAGCCAGGGAGACAGTGGTGTGGACTTGAGCGCCGAGTCTCGAGAGTCGTCTGCGACCTCGTCGCAGCGCAGCTCGCCCTATGGCACTCTGAAACCAGAGGAGATGAGCGGGTCCAACCTGGAGCCCAAGGCTGACGGCCATAAGGAGCCGGCTCAGAAGCAACCCGAGCAAAAGGTAACCTGGAGTCCCTCTTGCAGGGGCCGGGCCTGGGCAGAAGGGCTCATTGTCTCGTCTTCTGCCCCGATTCCCGCGCGCGTAGAAGGTCATCTAGTCTGTGTTCAGCTGCTCTGCTTTCCCGTCAAGGATTCAGAACAAGGCTCAGCGCAGAGCAAGGAGCACAGACCAGGACCCATCGGCAACGAGCGCTCCCTGAAGAACAGAAAGGGCTCCGAGGCGGCCGAGCGCCTGCCGGGCGCCGCTGTCCCGCCGGTCAAC
The DNA here is from genome assembly GCF_000147115.1 of Myotis lucifugus. Taxonomy (NCBI): domain Eukaryota; kingdom Metazoa; phylum Chordata; class Mammalia; order Chiroptera; family Vespertilionidae; genus Myotis; species Myotis lucifugus. The sequence continues at coordinate 28,115 of NW_005871774.1, read as the reverse complement.
GGGGTGGAGATTCACGTGGACTCCGTGCTCCCGGTGCCGCCCATCGAATTTGGAGTCAGTCCAAAAGTGAGGCTTTGGCTTATTTCCTTTCTCCTTTATTTTTTTTGTACTTGGAGGGAAGGAGGGGCTTGGACAGGTTGTCTCCTAGAAGGAGCAGAGGGGTGAGCTGGCGGCACCGGGGAGCGTGCGGGTGAGCGTGGACGGAGGTGCTAGTGAGCTGCCCCCTAGATGCCCTGCTGACGCCAGCCGGTTCTCAGGCTGCGCGGGCGGCAGTCTTTATGGTCTCTGTCGGGTGGGGCAGTGGGCACGGCAGGAGCGAGGATGAGGGGCGGCACCCTTCCCTCCTGTGCCGCTGGGGAACATGCGGCCATGTTGCTTGCGTGGTGGGTTTTTAGAGGCGCTGAGACCGTGTCTCTGCCGCAAGGTGAGCCAGGATCTCCAGGGCTCTGTCCCCTTTTCCCAGGACTCCGACTTCAGCTTGCCGCCGGGGTCTGCCCCCGGCCCCACGGGGAATCCAGTGGTCAAGCTCCAGGACGCCCTGGCTAGTAACGTGAGTGTGCTTCCTCGCCAGCCCTGGCCCCGCACTGCTCGGCCCTGGGGTCAGGCAGACCTGGGTTTGAGTCATGACATAATTTCTAGCTGCTTACTGTCTTCCACTAGTTGTTTGAATGTTCTACACCCAGTTTTGTAACCTTAAAATGGGGCAGTGTGTTTCCCAAGGTCTGGTTTGGGTAGCATGCTTCGATTCTCTGTTCTTCCAAGTTCCGTGGTCATGTTTGAGATGCTGGGCGAACCACGCTTCCGGACTGAGCTCCCGGGGCCCGCAGCATGCTGAGGGCCCCGCCCAGCGCAGCAGGAGCGGCCAGCAGGCATCGCTGAGGCTCTGTCACAGGCACCTGTTCCTCAGCCTCCTGGAGGTCTCCACGCCTGCGTGCCGGCAGCCAGTCGTTACGTTGCTGGCACATGCCCATCCCTGCTAGAGGGCTCTGGGGAATGGGGGGCTCTCCTGGGCCTCTGTCAAGGGAAGCCATGAAGGCAGCTCTTTGGAGAAGATAAACTGGTCTCAGCTGCTGGCAGCTTCATCTTGTGGCCTTAGGTGCACACGACCAACTCTGAAGGGCATTTTGACACATCGTCGTCTCGCTTCCTCTGCCTGGTTGTCCCATGGCTTCTTGTCTCCTCCAGGCCGGGCTGACACAGAGTATTCCCATCCTGCGGCGAGATCATCACATCCAGAGGGCCATCGGCCTCTCCCAGATGTCCTTCCCCACGGCCGACCTCACTCTGAAGGTAACACCAGTCCTGATCTCAGCAAGGCCCATGCGGGGCCCTGGCTTGTGAGGAGGCGGGAGCGGGCAGCCCCACCCACTGCCACTGCCTCTCCCTAGTAGTGTTCATCCCTCTCCTCCCCTTGCTTCCAAAGATGGAGTCTGCGCGGAAGGCTTGGGAAAACTCGCCCAGCTTGCCGGAGCAGAGCTCTCCGGGAGGCCCTGGCTCGGGCATCCAGCCCCCGTCCTCTGTGGGAGCCTCCAGTGGGGCCAACTACAGCTCCTTCGGCGGCGTCTCCATGCCGCCCATGCCCGTGGCGGCCCGAGCCTCCTCGTGCGCTTCGACAGAAGCGTGGGGCTGGCAGCCCTGAACCCACCGACCGTGACTTAGGGAGTCTGTGCAAGTGGGAGTCGGGCTGCCTCTAGGCTGGGCGATCCCAGCTTCTCACGGCTGCAGACGGCTCGCACTTGCTTCTGCTTCCCTGATCGCACTTGCTTCTGCTGGGAGGGAGGAGCGAGCCGAGATGGGCTTTGAGTTGGATCGGGGTTAATGGGGGCGGGGTCACTCTGCCAGTGAGCAGCTCAGCCCTGAGCCTCGGTCTGTGCTCTGTAAAACCAGCCCGGGCGAGGATGGCGCTCCATGGGGTAGCCACGCCGACCAGAGGCCATACCTGAAAGTGCTTGCCTATCAGCTGAATCCTCAGTCAGTAACGGACATGTTGTCCTTCCCGCCAGCGTCCTGGTCGTGGTGTCGGTGCCCAAAGGGGGAGGGTGGGGATTTTGAGGTGCTGGCTGCCGAGGTCTCAATGATGGAATCCCAATAGATCCTTCTGACCCTCCACTGTGGACTCAATAGCAGGGAGATGAAGAGGAACGTGGCTGAGAGACCGAGGCAGCTGCACGCAGTGGGCACGAGGGGCGTGGGAGGGTGGGCACAGCGTGTCCCCTAAGGGTCCTCGGCAACAGTGAGACCTGATCCTGTTCTGCCTCCGTGGGTTCTGTCTCCAGGCAGCCACCTGCCACCTCTCTACCTGGATGGGCACGTGTTTGCCAGTCAGCCCCGGCTGGTTCCTCAGACCATCCCGCAGCAGCAGAGCTACCAGCAGGTGATGGCGCAGGCCGGGCGGCGGGGGGCGGGGCGGTGTCAGAAGTCCTGTGTTTCTTCTTTCTCTGAATCCCTCTCGCGTAATGCCCAGCACCTGCGTGTCCTGGCAGCCAGTCAGTGTGGGGCAGGAGTAAACGAGGCGAGGAGTGGAGCTCAGTGCTCCAGACTCTGCTTAGTTTTCCTTCGAGTTCTCCTCTGGGTCCTGGCCGGGACTAGCTGAAACGGAATTCTCTTTGGTGATCAGGTATCCTTCTGATGAAGAGAAGCAAGGCCTAGACTCCCAGGCATGGATGCATTAGAAAGAGGTAGTTTTAGAACAAGCAGGCGTTCGTTTTTATGTGGCACCGGCATCGTTTCCATGCTGCAGGGGATGCTTTCTGGACGTCGGACCTGGCGCGGGGCCAGACCTTGCCTGCGCCGACCAGCACCAGGCTCCCCTCGGAGGCGCTGCTCAGAGCAGATTCGGGACAGAGGGCAGAGGACTTGGCCTGTCCTGACCCCTTTAAAACGTGTTCTTAAATATTACCTTGTGCAGTTGTGCAAGGTGTTGGTCTTCACGGAACTGGGTCCTACTGCATGTGTTCTGTGTGTGGTTGTCCACGCACCCTCGCGTGAGCGCCACCTCAGTGCGTGGAGCTAGGCAGTGTCTGACGCGTAGAGCAAAAGCGCAGGAAGGAGGTGCTGGGACCGGCACGTGGGGCGGGGTTCCAGCCGCGTGCGGAGGGGAAGGGAAGAGCAGCTCGGAGGGCCCCGCAGTGACCTGCTGGCTTCCCCACAGGCTGCCGCTGCCCAGCAGATCCCCATCTCCCTCCACACGTCTCTGCAGGCGTCAGCCCAGCTGGGGCTGAGGGGCGGGCTCCCCGTCTCCCAGTCACAGGAGATCTTCAGCTCCTTGCAGCCCTTCAGGTGAGACGGGGACGAGGGCTGGCGGCTCACAGGCGGAGCTCGGGCCTTTGCAGCCTGCGCACTGGTTCCCTTTGTTCTCCTTGGGGTGAGGGTGTGTGGTCACTTACAGTTCGTTCTTCACTGTGTGCAGGAGGGGCTGTGGGCCTGCTGCCCTGCCCTCCGCCACGCCCACGCCCGCTGCCTCCAGCTGCCCTTGCTGTGTCTCACGTCCAGTGCTTTTGGGTTTCCTGCGTCTTGTATGTTTGTCCATTCGTTTAATCCAGTGATGCCCCAACTGTGATCCCTGGACCAGCAACATGGGCACCATCCAGGGGGCTGTTCTGAACGTCGAGGGGTAGGGCCAGCAGAGTGTTTGCGCAAGCCCTCTGGGTTCTCACGCGGGCACTCCCACACCTGCCCTGGTATCGTCTGGCTTTTGCAGGTCGCAGGTGTACATGCACCCCAGCCTGTCCCCGCCCAGCACCATGATCCTCTCTGGAGGCACCGCCCTGAAGCCTCCGTACTCGGCGTTTCCCGGCATGCAGCCCTTGGAGCTCGTGAAGCCCCCGTCCGGCTCCCCCTACCAGCCCATGAGCGGAAGCCAAGCCCTGGTCTACGAGGGCCAGCTCAGCCAGGCGGCCGGGCTGGGCGCCTCCCAGATGCTGGACTCCCAGCTCCCCCAGGTCAGGCGTCAGTCCCCCCCAACTGCTTTTCCCTCGCCTGCCTCTCGGTGTGCTGACTTGCTGCTGTAGCTGGAACCAGGTCACAGGCTCAGCCCCTTCTGAGGGATCCCATCACCTCTGTGTCGTGTGTCGTGTCGTCCGTCCCCCCCCCCCCCCCCCCGCTGTGGGGCATGAAGCATAAAGTGCTAAACTTACTGTTCACCGCATACTCAAAAAACATTGTTCAGACATCGGGTCCAAAACGTGATTTTCTCCCTGGTCCTTGAGGTGGTCCAGTCCGCATCACCCCCTCTGGGCCTTCAGCAGGTCTGTCGGCTCTGCATTTGGAAAGTATTCAGAGTCCAGCCGGTCCTCGTCCCTGCACCCCTCCCTGCCCAGGCTCCTGCATGAACCCCCGCCCCCTCCCTTTAAAACAGGTGTTGTACGCAGATGGGGCCTGGGTCTTAGAGGCTCTGGCTGCCACGTGTCTCGGTGATGCAATCCCAATAGATCCTTCTGACCCTCCACTGTGGACTCACCAGCAGGGAGATGAAGAGGAAAGTGACTGAGAGACAAAAAGTGGCCCCCCTGCCCCCTCCCCTCACCCACCTGGTCTGGACATTCGAAGTGGTCGCTTAGGCCTTGCAGTTGCCTTTCTCTTGTCACAACGTGCTTGTGCTTCAGAAGCTTCTAGGAAGCTCGAGTTTGGTTCCAAGAACCCTGACCCCGAGCCTCGTCCTCTGACCTTAGGGGCAGGCAGTGGCGGGCAGCCCGGTGCTGCACGGAGGGGGCGAGGGAGCCTCCAGCCTTGTTCTCACCTGGGATCTGATCCACATGGACGTCCCCTCCCGAGCCTCTCTGGCCCTCCCTAGCTTTTCACCCACCTCACCACCCGCACATGCACACGCACCCGCACACGCACACGCACACGCACACGCACATGCACGCACTCGCACCCGGGGTGCTGCCTGCTCTCTGCACTCCGGCACCAGCGCTGTGTCCAGGATGGCACCGCCCTGCCCTCGTGGCTCTGGGTCTGACAGTGTCCTGGTGCTTTCCCCGCACAGGGTGCATTCAGCGAGCCTTCGCTGGGTGGGAGCGGGGAGGGCTGGAGCACACACGCCCTTTCCACCTGGGAGAGGAGCCCCACCCCCGGGTGGCACTGGCCAGCTGCTGCGGCCTCGTCCCGTGCCTGCTTCACCACCCACTGTGCCGGCGGAAGTCCAGGGTGCCCTGCGGCTCTCAGGGAAAGCGAGTCTCTCCCGCTGCAGGAAGGCCTCGCTGTGACTTGAGTCTGATGTGTGCTTGCTCTTGGGCGGGAGTGTGAACAGTGGTTTGTGACTTTCTCCCCCACCACCACCCCTTTCCTGACTGTCCCTGTTGTCAGCAGCTGACGATGCCACTGCCCGGCTCCCAGCTGCCTCTGCCGCGGTACGGCTCCGGACAGCAGCCCCTGCTCCTGCCCCAGTCCATCCAGCTGCCACAGGGGCAGAGCCTCTCGGTGGGGGCCCCTCGCAGAATTCTTCCGCCCGGGTCCCAGCCTTCGGTCCTTAACACCAGCAGAGAGGTGAGCGCGACTCCGTCCTGCTGGGGTCCTGGAAGGGTCTTCCCAGCCCTCATGTTAGCCAGACACCACTGCTGTGGCAGGAAAGGCCAGGGTCTGGGGCACAGCCTCTTGCCTTCCCGTGGCCAGTGCCCTGGTCAGTGTGCCAGCTGGCCGTGTGGACGAGCTCAGGTGTGCGTGGCCCACGCCGGGAGGAGGTGTGTCGGTCCATGCCTGGTCCCTGTGTGGGCGCGGAGCACCCGAGGGGCCAGTTTGGGTGCAGGTCCTGGAGGCCCAGGTAGAGGCCTGGGGCTGGAGCCCAGGGCCCAAGCCCCACGGTTCTGTGGAGGACTCCTCCTCAGGCAGACGGCAGCAGCACCCGTGGTGGTGCTCAGCCCT